>NW_017674310.1:52637-101911 GCF_001879085.1 Nicotiana attenuata | reverse complement strand
TTTCACTTCGGACTTGGAGAGTTTTTGGGCGATTTTGAAGAGGGTTTCAAGGACTTCGATCAGGTAAGAATTCTTGGACTTAGAACACGATTTTATGATGCAAATACATGAATTTAGACTGAAAAATCAAGAAATTAAAGGTCGAAAATGGAGGTTAGGGCTTGAAACATAAGAGAGCAAAAATGGGAATTTGAGGGGTCATTTGGACTCCGATTTTGGTGTTCTTTATATGTATAGACTCGTGGCGAGATAAGGAATCCGTTGATGGTAAATTTACTGATTTTTGAGAAGTGGGCCCGGGGCTCGGGTTTTTGCTAATTTCGGGAATTTCACTATTTTTCGATTGTTTTCGATTGGGTATTGTCCCATTAGCATATTGTGATGTATTCGTTGTGGTTTTGATCAGATTCGGTACGCGAGGAGGTTAATTCGAAAGGCAAAGGCATAGCAAGCTAGGACTTTGGCCGGCTTGAGGTCAGTAATAAATTTAAATGCTGTGTTGAGGGTTTGAAACCCCGAATTTGCACAATGTAGTGCTATGTGAGGTGACTTGCACGCCGGATAACGGGCGTGGGGTAGAGCACCGTCGGGGATTGTGACTTGGTCCGTCCTGTTTAATAAAATTACTACCTAATTGATTGTAGATTAGTAACATCCTTATAAAAATGGATTAATTGTCATAATTGGGCTTTTTGCCAACTACTTGAATCCTTCAGGGATTATTTTTACTGGTTTCTTACCATAATTATAAATATTGAACTCAGTCCTGGTATTTAATACTGTTTTGTAAACTCAGCCATTTTTCTCAAAGTAGAAACTAAATTAATATTTCTAAATGAAGTTTGGGCTGAATATTTTTATGTTATTGTGCCCGAGGGGCTTATGTGATTTTGGACTGAGTATGGGATCGGGCTGCACGCCGCAGCGGTGTGATGTTGATATTGATATGAGGTCGAGGGTCTGTTTGATGCCACTATATGGCTTATTATTGCGCTTTGGCCGTAAGGGGCCCCTCCCGGAGTCTGCACACCCCCAGTGAGCGCCGTCGACGATAAATAAATGGAGCGTGTTGCACGCCGCAGCGGGTACTGGAGAGTATCGGTTTATGTGTTGCATTGCATATTTAATTATCATTTATTCTTTATTCTAATGTCATAATTCTATAATTGTTTTCACTGTTTTACTGTATTATGCTACTGGTTCATGTTGCTGTGTTTATAGCTTCACTTTGTGCCTATTTAGGATTTCTTATTCTCAGACTGTATTTATGTTTATTACTTTTTGGGTTGGAAGTACTCACATTACTCCCTGCACCTTGTGTGCAGATTCAGGCGCACCCACTGAGGCCGAGTGAGATCTTTCTCTGCCTAGCATCACATTCGGGAGATTCAAGGTAGCTGCAAATTGGCGTTCGCAGTCCTGATCTTCCTTCTATTTTATTTATTTGTTTTCCACATTTCTAGAGAAACATTATGTAGTAGGTTAATACTCATGCATTAGAGGCTCAGACTTGTGACACCAGATTCTATGCGCTGAATAGTATATTATATTTTGGGCTTTCCGGATGTTAGAATTTATTTCAGGATTTTTCCGCATTTAACTTGGTATTTTAGTTGTGAAAATTTATTTATCCACTGTGATTAATCGGTTAAGGTTGTCTAAATGGTCGGGCTTGCCTAGCAGTATGTTGGGCGCTATCACAACCGGGGTTGGGTCGTGACAAGAAAGTAAATGAGTTGGTGAGGCACAATATTCACCCAAACTTGATGATCAGTTGAGTGGATACAGGGTGAGTATATGCATTCATTTGATGTACATTTTACTAAATAAATGGTCATATGGAAATGCATCTTCGCTTCCTATATATTTTTGTACTTCTTGTGGAATCTAGCAATGATGCAAATAGGTGAAGAAGAGTTGGTTGTTAAGATATTACCATTCCTTTATTTCTAAAACTTCAATTCAACAATTAGGATAAATCCATAACTCCTAAATACTTCTAGACGATATCCAATGAATTTACTGAGTTGGTGGAAAAACTTCTCAGATATGCCGTATAAATACTCCAACAGCTTATAAGGGTGAAATTATGGGATGCATTAGCATAACCATTTGTAGGCATATGCTCTAAATTTATGTTGCAGTATGGTGATTTGGTTCATTCTTTTTAAGTAAACCCGAATTTGTCTTTTCAGGCACTTGTGTTATGGGCATCAACGTAGAAACAGACAAGTGTAATAATCATGAGGTATGTGTGATACTTCACTCTTTCTGAAAACAAAATCAGTTGGATATACTACCTAGTGAAGGATGGAGTATTTACAAAATTCTTGTTAAAATCTTTAGGACTTCTGAAAATTTATTTAGAATAATAATATTTTACTCTAGTAATGTTTGTTATTATGAAACGGGTGTGATGTTGAACTGGTTTAGCTTATGCTCTTTTCTTGAGCAGAGAAATATGAGAATATAATTTTTTTGGCAGTTACGAACTTAAGAATTTACAAGACTTCAGACTTGGAAACACCTAGTTATCAGATACTAAGAAGAAATGCAGCTTATGAGGTTGGTAGTATTTTCTTATAGTGTTGTGCTTCAAACTAAGAACTGCTCAATAAGACTTATGTTTTGAACGATTTGTAGTTTTTTGGTATATACATTGCACTAATAATCTTAAGGTTTTAAAGAAGCAGGTTGTTGTTTCTGGCAGAATCGTACCCTACAAAAGGAAATGTTATTTAGTTCAAATGTGATTGACAAGTACTAAACCTATGGTGTGGATGTCATTTTTTATATACAGGTTAGAATATATGACTCCTTCATAGTTGTAGAAACAGAAGGTGGCAGTCCTGCAAGATCAAGAGGGTAACATGCCAATCTTGCTAGATCAGGAGGTGGTGTCACCAAGTGAAATAATCGATGGAGTGCTATAAGATCTTATTTTGTTGCGTCCTTCTTGATATCCACAGAAACAACAATTTCTTTCACGCACAGGGTACAAATACAATCGGTTAATGTCTTTCAATTCGCCATCGGGACCTGGTATTAGAAAAACATTGGAGCACTTATGAGTTTTCATTTCTCTTCACTGTCCGCTGATGGTTACCATCCCTATCCAGACTCACATTAGCTAGTTTTTTTAGAACTTTATTATTCGTGTTGTAAAAGAGTTATGTACTATGGATCTGTATGAAACTATTCTTTTTCTTGTAAAAAAGGTCGTATGTTTTGAGTATAACAACATTTTAGTATTCTAATTTATCTTGAATGATATTGTTGAACCTTTAATTATTTATTCTTACTAATGTATATCATTTATTTAAAAAATTAAAAATATTTTGCCAATTTTTTTTATATATTTGATGATATAATATGGTTTGTTAGCTACAATACATAAATTCTTGTGGCTAAAGTTGATCGTGAAAAATTCTTCAGTTTATTGCTACGAAATTATGGAATTCATAGCTAAAAGTATGAATTCTTGGCTATGATATAAAAATTATTGTGGCAAATACTTTAATGTGTTGCTATGAACTTTTGAATTCATAGCTAATCACAAGTACTATTGCTACGAGAGTAAATTATAAGTTTAGCCACGGAAGTTGAGCTTGCGTGACAAACAATCTTTTGCTACAACACAAAATCTTGTGGCTACAATATGAAGATAGCTACAAATTTTATTTGTCGTGGCAAAAGAATAAAATCACTTGCTACAAATATATTTTTTGTGGCAAGAAATTTTTATCATTACAGCTACAACATAAAAAAATTTGTTGCAATAAGTATTAGTCCTTAGCCACGGATCATGTAAAGTTTGTAGCTAACTTTTAGCTACGCTACATTTTGCTACGAATGCTACGGAAAAAAATATTGTGGCTAAAGTATTTAGCCACGGAAATGTTTATATTTAGCTACAATATATTTCGTAGCTATAGATGCATTATGTTGTAGTGAATACAGTTGTCATATTGTAACTACCCGACCGGTCGTTTTACCTTTTCGAACCCCGTTCCCCTAAATAAAGCCTCTCCTACTTACTTTAACTAATTTACGACTTGCGGGCGATCGATTTGGGAGTTGGAAGAGTTTGAGTAAAAATATGCCCATTTGCTTCTTTAAGATTTTCTTAAAAAGATCAAGTTTGACTTCGGTCAACATTTTGGGAAAACGGACCCGGATTCGTGATTTGGCAATTTCTGAGGGTCCGTGGGAAAATATGGGACCTGGGCGTATGTCCGGAATCGAATTCCGAGGTCCCTAGCCCGAGTAATGAATTTTTATCTAAAATTGTTTAATTGAAGTTTTAAGGAATTAAAGAAACTAAGTAATCATTGATTCCCTAGGTATCGGGCTCGGATTTTGGTTCCGAAGCTTGGTACAGGTCCGTAATGTTGTTTATGACTTTCTCGTAAAATTTGGTGTCAATCCGAGTAGTTTAAGGGCGTTTTGACCCGTTAGAGGAGAATTAAGAACTTTAAGATTCAATAGTTTGATTCATTTGATTTTAGGGGGGTGATTCCAAGATTTAGCGTTGTTTTGGGAGTTCCGAGGGTTCGAGTAGGTCCGCCTCGTGATTTTAGACTTGTTGGTATGTTCGGGCGGGGCTCGGGAGCCCCGAGCGTCAAACAAGCAAGGTTCGAGCGAAGTAGAAAATTTAAGAAAAACAACCTTCAGTTGCTGCTTCTGTCATAACCGCATCTGCGGTTCTTGGACCGCAGAAGCGGTACCGCAGAAGCGGTACCGCAGATGCTGTTAGCACATCGCAAAAGCGAAAAGGGCCAGGCCAAGGGAAAACCGCAAAAGTGGCCCAGAGACCGCAGAAGCGGTCCCGCTTAAGCGGCCCCCAGACCGCAGAAGCGGTCCAGCTCCGTAGGCCCAAATCCGCAGAAGCGGCTCGACATCCGCAGAAGCGGACCCGCATAAGCGGGCACCTGACCGCAGAAGCGGTCCAGGCTTCTTGGGCCATTTCCGCAAAAGCGGACCTTTTTCCGCAGAGGCGATTTTCGCAGAAGCGGTCATGGTACCGCAGAAGCGAAAATCGCTGGGGGGCAGAGAGTTCATTTAATCCGAACTCAAAGTCATTTATTCCATACACAACTCCACACTTGGGCGATTTTGGTGCTTCCAAAGAGAGGGTTTCAACATAGCATTGTAAGGTAAGTAATCCCCATTCATCCTTAGTTTAAATACATGTATATTAGGTAGATTAAACACTAAAAATTAGATAAAATCAAAGAGGTAGAGCTAGACCTAGGGTTTCAATAAAACTAAGATTTAATCATGTAATTTTCTATGTAATGAGCTAGAAATGATATATTATTGATCCTTAGGTTGTAGAGAACAATTTCCTTTGAAAAATATCGGAATCCGGGCATGTGGGCCCGGGGTCGGAATTTAGGAAACTCGTGGAAAGGGTTGGAAATTACTTAAATAGTTAGAATTCGACCTTGTAAGCCTTTATTGACTGGTTCTTACTTATTTTAACTAGTTTGTGATCGTTCGGCTCCGAATTAAGGGCTTGGGCTTGTTCTTGATATCGGAAGTGCGCTTTGGACGAGGTGAGTCTCCTTTCTAACTTTGTAAGAGGGAATTGTCCCCATAGGTATAATAATTGAATTATTTGTTGTTGTATTCAGGGGCTACGTACGTACAAGGTGACGAGAGTCTGTGCGTAGCGACTATTATGCTAAGTTCGGGTAGTTTAGGACCCATGAGCATGCTTTACGTGATATTCTAGTATAGTTGATTATCTGGGATTTAATGAACTCTTGTGATTAAGAAGAATGAAATTAGAAAACGACCCTTAACCTATTTGGTTCTTAAAAGGAAATAATTAGCATTTCTATGCACGGTCACCCTCATATGTATAGTGATTGTTGTTATTGCGTGGCAATGAGTTTATTTCTGTTTGACCGCGTCGCATGGTTGATTCGCGAGCGGGGTAATAGATGCATCTATGGTTCGAGCCGTTCGACCATCGGCAGTGCACAATTTACTATTTTTATGCTGGATCGGGCCGTACGTTCCTCGGTGATTATATGCGCATGACTTATGTGATCCTTTTTTTATGTGGGTTAGGCCTCATATTTGCTTTCATGTATAGATGGACACTCGTAATGACAACTTAAAGGAAGAATTGATGTTTTGTACTTGCTAATTCCTATAAACTGAGTTATTACTGCTTATTATAAATTCTTCTCATTTTACTTGACCTTAGTAAGTATCGAGTCGACCTCTCGTCTCTACTTCTTCGAGATTAGACGGGATACTTACTGGGTACATATTGTTTATGTACTCATGCTACGCTTCTGTACTTAACTGTACAGGGTATGAGGCAGGTGAATCTGGTTATCACTCTGGTGCGCATTCGTGAGCGGATTTGGGACTTCTACAGTGAGCTGCTTTCCCTCCATGTCGATCCGCAGCCGAAGAAGTATTTCTTTTGTATTATTACATTCTGTCTATTTGGATCCAGACAGTAGGGTAGTGTGATATTCTTTTGGATGTATATTCTACTAGTTGCCCGTAGCTTGTAACACCAGGTTCTGGCACACACTTTGGTAGACGATTATTTTGGGGTTGTGTAATTTTATTATTACAGTATTCAGCTCTTCTGGTTTTAAATTTCAAATTGAGTGTTTATTTCACTTATTCTAATTAAAAGCAACATAAGTATTTTAGAAGTGTTTCCGCAATTGGCTTGTCTGTTAAGGGTGTCAGGCGCCCTCATGACCTGTTGTGAAAATGGGTCGTGACATATATAATACACTTATATACATACATTTATTCTGAAGTTACCGAGGGCCAATGAACCCCTACCAAAAGGTAGGTCCGCTTCTAGTCTAATCAGCATTATACTTTTGTTGTTCCTTTAGTTATTTGGTAGTATTGTATAGGGTAGAATTGGTTTACAATTAATGAGGAATGGCAGCGTGACACGTGGAATCGAAGGCAGGTAGAAGGTAAATCGAGTAATAACCAGTATCGGAAACAACAACCACAATTGTCATCGGATAGACCCCGAAGGGAGCATGATCAATGTGAGCAAATTAAATGTTTGCCATCAGATAGCATTCAATGAAAAATATTCCCCGGCATTAAATGAGCAGCCATTGCACAAAATATTTGCATTTGTTGTCTGCCGTTACATATTCATCAATGGTCCTTTTATTGTCATTTAAGAGGAGCTTGATCCTAGGATCTTGTTTCCCTAGGTACAACTATAAATAGTAGGCTGAACAGCCATTGTCACCAGTCAAAAATCTGTGGCGAAACTTATGCTCTATTCCATTCTCGAGCTCAATAAGATAGTTTCATTTATTCTTTACACTATTCTTATTTTTGCCCTCGGAGGCATGGTTCTCGAAGTTAGGCTTGTCATTTCCTTCGATTTTGACTACTAAGTCTTATTTTCAATCTTATTTATTTGTCATTTTTGGATCAAATCACTTCTCTTGTCTATAAATCGGCCACGTAACAAATTCAATTGTACCGTTTTACAGATAACAAATATATGTATATAGGATTCATGCGGTACACATATAGTGTGTGTTACATAAAAAATATAAGCCAGATGACAAAACAGTTGTGTGTTCAAAATATATGGGAGCAATTTGAAAAGCTATGTCCTAAGATGACTTGCATCAATATAAGGTTCTAAGGATCACATACATTGAATTGATGATAAATTAGACTATTCAAAATTGAAGTTTGAAGAAAAAAAGTTTTGAAAATTTGTCAGTGAAAACTCGAAAAAACTACTTCTAAAACTTGTTTTTCAAACTTTTTTTCTATTTCAAGTTTGAAGTTGACATAATTGACCAATTTGATAAACACATACTTACTTAAAACAATCAATCTACAGTTTAAATATTCCAAAATCATACTCATTTTACAAATTACTTGTGTTTAAGCCAGCTAGACTATGCATTAACTAAATCACTATAGTTTTACAAGCAAATGAAAAATTATGAAATAAAGAGTGGGTGACAAAGAAATTAATCAAGCAGGCAAGCAGAGGTGAATCAGAATTTGAAATTTATGGTTTCAAAATTTTAGTTCTTTTAAGTTGTTGGGATATAAATTAATAGTGTGTGTGTATGTGTGTACATATGTTTAAATAATTTCGTAAGACAAATATGGTTTGGATCAAATCTATTGGGTTCGGCTGAACCCGTAATTTGAATGCTAGTTCCACCCCCGTAGGCAAGATAATGAACATTATATTGAGATATCTTATTTAATACTTAGTCTTCTTATTCTTCATAATCAGATAATTAGTTGGAGCAGTTAGATAGTTATGCACTGTTAGTGTTTTAGGTTAGTTAGTATTGGTAAACAGTGCCAGCTGTACAAATGTGTATATATATACTCCGTATTATATCAATAAAGTTTTGAGCTTCATTTCATCGATTTCACTCTCTTTCTTCCTCTCATTCTCTCTTACTCAGTTCTAGAAGCTTCACTCCTCACCGTAGCAGACATGGCTGAGCTCGTTTACAATGGTTCTCAGTGACGATCTTTACATGGTATCAGAGCGAGGTTAATCTCGCACATCATCTTCCCCTGCATTTTGTCATTTTGATCTGTCTCCTTGTTCGATTTCATTAGGTTTCAAATTTTTCCCTAATTTTGGGAATTTCGTTTTATTTGTTAACGATTTGCTGTCAAAATTGTGATAACTGAAAATTCCTGTTTTCTCACCAATTTCATTCGATCATGGCCGTCATTGACCAAGACAATTTGACTGGAGTGGAAACTACCGCCACTGTTACTGCGACGAGCACAGGAATTGATCCAAGTGATCCTCTATACCTCCACCCATTTGATAATCCAGGAGCTATGTTCGTTTCAGTTGCTTTTGACGGAATAGGGTACAGGTCTTGGAGGAATAGTGTATTGAGTGGGTTATCTACGAAGAACAAATTAGGTTTTATAAGCGGCGAGTGCAAACAACCAGATCCTTCGTCACAACAATTTCGACAATGGGAGCGATGTGATAATATGGTGACGTCTTGGATCCTAAATTCACTCTCTAAGGAAACCGCAGTTAGTGTAGAATATGCAAATGATGGTGTTGAACTTTGGAAGGAACTGGAGGTCGCTATGAACAAACTAATAGATCTAGGCTGTATCAAATTCAGAAGGAAATTAACAGTCTTTCCTAAGGTACTCTTGATATCACTACTTACTATACTAAGTTGAAGAAACTCTAGGAAGAGCTCACTAATTTGAACAAAAGGACTCAATGTAGTTGCGCCTGTAATTGTGGTGCAAAAGAGAGTATGTGCAAAGCCGAGAAAGATAGGAGACTGATACAGTTCCTTATGGGACTGAATGAGGTATACACAGTAGTTCGAGGCAGCATACTTATGATGAATCCATTACCAAGCCTGGCACAGGCATTTTCACTTCTAGTTCAAGATGAAAAACAAAGAGAGATTAGGCCAGTTAGCCATTTATCTGTTGAGTCAACCTCATTGAACGTGAGTGCATCAGGACAGGGTTCATTTAAGACAAACTTTCCAACAAACAACAATTATAGTGGAATTCCTAGAGCCCAGCTCATATGTGAACACTGCAAAAAGCCGGGACGTAGTAAGAACAGATGTTACAAGATACATGGTTACCCACAGAACAATCAGAATTCTGCTCAGAACTTCACTCCAAGGCACCTCTCGAATGGTCAGAACTATGGCCAAAAATCTAGATACAATAAAGACAAAAAAGTAGTTGCAAGTTGCAAGGAGTTCCCAATGAAGCTGTTATCACTAAGGAAAATGAAAACAAAACACAAGATGATGGAAGGAATGTGAACCTGACTGAAGAACAATATAGACAAACTGTAAGCTTACTTCAACAATTTCATGTGGGGAATGGAGATGCTGGGAGATCCTCAGGGAATTCACATTCATCCAGTGTCAATGCTGTCAATTTTGCAGGTATGATAGTATGCACTTTTTCCATTGATTTTGGTAAACTTTCATGTAAGTGCTTTGAGTCCAAAACTGATACACGGATATTGGATTCAGGGGCTTCCAATCACATGACTTTTAATAGATCCCTACTGTATAATATCAACTTCATACCTTATCCTCTTCTAGTAGCCCTACATAATGGATACAAAGTCAAAGTATCTGAGATTGGTGGTGTTGTTCTCACACCAAAAATAGTATTGTACAAAGTCCTTTTAGTTCCCTCTTTCAAGTTCAATCTTGTGTCTGTCTATTGGTTAACCAAACATCTTAAAGGCATGCCATCATTTACTGATAATACTTGTCTTCTGCAGGCCCCTTTAGTGAAGAGGCCTCTAGAGATTGGTAAAGTAAGAGATGGCTTGTACCTGTTTTGCTACCTGTTTTGCTCTAAGTGTTTGAGAGACAACAACTCTTCCACTATAGATTCTTATCATTCTTGTGATGTAAATAGTCCTTCTTTGAATAATCTGCAATGTCATTTACCTTCATTTGTAAATAAGTCACCTCTGAATCAAATGCGGAACCTTTCCCTTTCAACTACTAATACCTTTACTTTGAATGCTGATGTCTCTGGATCTAATTCATGTTTTTCCAACAATGTAAACATCTTATGGAACAATAGAGTTAGCCATGTTCCATTTACAAATATGAAAGGTATCTCCACTATACCTGCTGAATTTTTCCCCAAGCAACCATTCATATGCACAATCTCCCCCATGGCCAGACAGACCAGACTACCCTTCACCCAAAAAGCCAGCACTTCTTCCAAAGTTTTTAAGTTATTTCATGTGGTTTTTTGGGGACCTTATCATGAACACACTCATGACAAATATAGATACTTCATCACTATAGTAGATGACTATAGTAGAACCACTTGGACTCAGTTGCTAGCATGCAAGAGCAATGCCTTACAGACAATCAAAGCCTTTATCTCCTTAGTTGAAAATCAGTTCAAAAACCAATGTATAGTCCATTAGATTTGACAAT
The DNA here is from genome assembly GCF_001879085.1 of Nicotiana attenuata. NCBI lineage: Eukaryota > Viridiplantae > Streptophyta > Magnoliopsida > Solanales > Solanaceae > Nicotiana > Nicotiana attenuata. Next base: position 90,947 of record NW_017674310.1, on the reverse strand, counting down.
GGATTGGAATTTAACAATGTAGAAGCCAATGCTTTCTTTCAGTCAAAAGGGATTATCCACCAAAGAACTTTATACACCACAACAAAATAAAGTGGTGGAAAGGAAACACAGATATTTGCCTGAAACGGCCAGAGCCCTACTTTTCCAATCTAAATTACCTTTGAAGTATTGGAGGGAGTGTGTTCTAACAGCCACTCACATTATAAACAGGTTACCTGCTACATATCTCCAAAACATGTCTCCTTTTGAATTCCTATATGGCAAGAAACCAGACTATACACAGCTAAGAAACTTTGGTTGCTTGTGCTTTCCTACAACACTTAAGATTCACATAAGCAAATTTGAGCCAAGATCAGTTCCACATGTCTTTTTGGGTTATCCATTTGGTGTCAAAGGTTACAAAGTATTGGATTTGTCAACAAAGAAAATACACATTACCAGAGATATTATCTTGCATAAGTTTATTCCTTTTGAAATATATCCTAAGTCTAAGTCTGTGCCATTTCCCAGATTCTTTGATACTGTCCCCTATGATGAACTTGTGACTGCTAGTCATGACAATGCCACAGAAATGCCCACTGATAATCCACCATCTGATTCTTCCTATGTAAATTCACCTGGTCCAGTTGACCCTATACCTACTTCTCCCCCTTCACCTTGTTCACCTTCTGTTTCTCCCTTTCCAACTTCTCCTCTTGCCACTTCTACACTTTCTCCCTCATACTCACCTCTTTTTCTTAGTTCTCCACTAGTACATCACCCCTCTGAACCTCTAAGAAGATCACAGAGGGAACACAAAACTCCTACATATCTAAAAGACTATGTACACGTGTCAGTAATGCTGATAAACACTCTTTTCTCTCAATACCTTGTTTTCTAATTGTCACAACATAGCCAATGAATCAATGAATCTTAATAGTCAGGCTTTGGTAAGTAACATTTGCAATAATCGTGAACCATCTTCCTTTGAAGAAGCTGCTGTCAGCCCTACTTGGCAGGCAACCATGATTCAAGAGTTTGAGGCACTCTATGCCAACAACACCTGGAGCTTAGAGCCTCTTCCACCCAACAAAAAGTCAATATGCTGTATATGGGTTTACAAAGTGAAACACATATTTGATGGCACAATAGAAAGGTTCAAAGCCAGACTGGTTGTGAAGGATATACTCATCAGGAGGGTGTAGACTTCACAGAGACTTTTTCTCCAGTAGTTAAGATGACTACAGTGAGAACACTCATTACAGTTGCAATAAAAAATAATTGGCTAATGTTTCAATTGGATGTGAACAATACTTTTCTTCATGGGGATTTACATGAAGAAGTGTATATGCAAGTTCCACAATGCCTCATGGTGAAAGATCAATCCCTAGTTTGCAAACTAAATAAATCCTTATATAGTCTTAAACATGCTAGTAAACAATGGTATGAAAAGTTAACTGAGGCCTTGTGCTCTAAAGGTTTCAACCATTCCTTGAATGATTATTTACTGTTTTACAAGCAACATGGAGATTTAGTGGTTTATGTGGCAGTATATGTAGATGATGTCTTAGTCACAGGGGCAAACCAGAAGGGAATAGTTCAACTGAAAGCTTTCCTTCATGACAAGTTTAAGGTAAAGGATTCGGGCAACTTGCACTACTTCTTAGGGCTCGAAGTTCTATACAAGCCTGATGGTGAAATTATTTCTCAAAGTAAATTTGTTCCAGATTTACTAAAAGAGTACAATTGCTTGGAGTCCACTGCTTTTAGTTCACCACTTGACCCTAATGAAAAGCTAAAGGCCAAGGAGGGTAAACCATTAGATGATCCAACCTTTTATAGAAAGCTTAAAGGGAAATTAAACTTTCTTACCAACACAAGATTAGACATAGCCTTTGGAGAATAACACTTAAGCCAATTCATGCAAGACCCTAGGGAACCTCATCTGAAAGCAAGTGGATACATTGTCCTATTGGGAAATAGCCCACTCAGCTGGAAATCTAAAAAGCAGGAAACTGTTTCTCTATCTTCAGCAGAGGCAGAGTACAGGTCCCTTAGAAAGGTGGTTGGTGAACTGGTTTGGTTGAGCAGGCTTATGACTAAACTAAGAATTCCTTCCATTCATCCCATTTCAGTATTTTGTGATAGTTTGTCAGCCTTACACATAGCTAAGAACCCCGTATTTCATGAGCGCACTAAACACATCGAAATCGATTGCCACTTTCTGAGGAAATAGCTGCAAGAGGGCCTTATTTCATTGCATCACATTACAACTGACCATCAACTTGCAGATATACTTACCAAGGCTCTAACAAGCATCAAGCATTCTGGTGTTCTAGCCAAGTTGGCAGTGTTCTCACCACCTCTAACTTGAGGGGGTATTGAGATATCTTATTTAATGCTTAGTCTTCTTATTCTTTATAATCAGATAATTTGTTGGAGCAGTTAGATAGTTATGCACTGTTAGTGTTAGTTAGGTTAGTTAGTATTGGTTAACAGTGCCAGCTGTACAAATGTGTATATATATATACTCTGTATTGTATCAATAAAGTTTTGAGCTTCATTTCATCGATTCAACTCTCTTTCTTCCTCTCATTCTCTCTTACTCGGTTCTAGAAGCTTCACTCCTCACCATCGCAGACATGGCTGAGCTCGTTTACACTGGTTCTCAGTGACGATCTTTACAAGCCACTCAATTAAAAAGCAAAATTAGCAAGTTGCATAATCTTTTATCTAAGGATCATAAATAATACGGTTGGGAAGATAAGAAAAGATACATATATAGATCGATGTTGCTTTAAAAGGTCTAAGGACCATGCATTTAATTTGTCACATCACTTAATATCTTCTGAATCTTAACTAATATATATGCGCCCAAGTAATAGCATGCATGACCCCAAATTGTAGCTACAATTAAGACCCCACAAAATCATAATTAGGTGGAGCAACTAATTAATCTGATAATTAATTATGTGATAAGAGCACAAAATATTCATTGTAATCGTTGTCCGTTGATAATGTACATGTACGTGAACTAAATAATATTGCAATATACATGCATGATAGGGTAGGTATCCACTTTGTTAAAAGTCCTTAACTACTTATACAAGAAGATGTTCAAATCAAAATTTAGATAGATAAGTCGTAGGAGTATAATTTTATAGAATAAGTAAAATAAAGTTATAGAAACATTGTGCTTAAACAAAAAATACGAAAACAACAAAGAAAAATGAAAAAATGAAAAAAAGAAAAAAGAAAAAGAAAAAGTGACGAGCTTGGCTAAACATATTTTTTTCTTTAATTCCCATATGGTATCCGTACTGGGGTTCGACAAAATATGGATTCGCGCTGAGAAGTTCTATATTAGGGGTAAAGCGTTTCCTACGTTAGGCTATTCCATACTCATGTCTCGAATCCAAGACTTCTACTTAGAGATTGAAAAAATACTTACGGCTTCAGCATAATTCTTATCGGTCATGTTACAAATATTATTCTTTTTTGGTACATATAGATAATTTATTATTCTTTTAAGGCGAAATACATAAACGGCCCCTTCAAGTTGTCCTCAACGACCAGCTGAACACCTCAACTGAGCCTATTTTCAATTAGACACTTCAAGTGGCAATTAAGTAGGTCAAGTAAACACCTGAGTACAGCAGACCATATGCGTGAATTGCACTTGCCAATGACATGTCAAATGGACCAATCAAAAAATGACACGTGTAATTTTGCCATAAAAATTTGACACATGTAATTAACAAAAAATATACGTTTAAAGAAACTTCTTTATCATCTCCTCTTTCATTTTACATAGCAGTCGCCGACTCCTCCATTTCTGCCGCATCGCCACCAATCGCCGCCTTCGGAGCAATAAATTCTTTTCGCAAAATGGCATGCCATTGGTGTCTGAATATGACGATAAAGAAGAGCAGAAGAAGAAACTCCATTTTTTTGACGAGAGAGAGTAAGAAGAACCAGATGGGTTAAAAATTTCCGGCAGCCTTCATTTTTTCCGTCGAAATTGGTTGTGTCTGATAATTGGATGGATATTTTTTCCGTCGAATTGTTTTTTGTTCACCTACTTCTTTATTCTTCAATTATCTCATCTAACCTCTCTCTTTTCTTTTTGTCGTTTTTTATTTTTGTGGTTGAAGAGGTTTAGGGTATGGATAACTGGATAAGAGGGAAAAAGACACAACAAGAATTAATCGAACATTATACTTATACAATAAACAACATTGTCATTTTAGTATTCTGAGGGATAGTGTAAAATTTTATTTGTTTGGAAGTTTATGTTCCGCATTTCAGATTGGTTGTAATGGAGGAATTTAGGGTTGAGGAGGGTGTTGAATGGTGGAGGAGAGAATTGGAGGAGAAGGGGGTATGAAAATTAGGTGGGGTCCACATTATTTTAGTAAAAAAAGAGAAGAAAAAACCTAATTTTAGGTTGGCAACTCGCGTCCCAGAGAGTGGATTTCACGCAATGGAGGCTGACATGGTCGGGTGTTTAGTTGATCTTCTGTTGTGAATAAATAAAGTGTCTAATTGAAAATAGGCTCAGTTGAGGTGTTCAGCTGGTCGTTGAGGACAACTTGAAGGGGCCGTTTATGTATTTCGCCTTCTTTTAATGTGTAATTCGAACACTTTACATGCATTTATGTTTAAAGATAAAACCAGATTAAAAATCTTATAAATGATAAAAACAATTTACTGTTATATTATTTGTTTCTTCGTAGAGAATGAGAATCTCTTTGTTTTCTTTCTACATTTTTTCCCCTAACGATCGCTGTTGACAGCTGATGGAATCATTTAGGAAGTATAAAACGTGTTCTTTTTACTACCACATTTTATTTATTATTTTTTGATATTAATTTGTTTATAACCATTAACCACGTCGTTCCTCTACATGCTAAATAATAGGAGAAAAAAATATAAAAGGAATGGGCCTCCAATTTGATGGTCCCAAAAAAGGCATTATTGGTTCTTTCTTCATTTGTTTTATCTGTTTTGTTTTTTTTGTTTTCTTACAGCAAATTTAATGACGTAATCCTTTCATTTCATTCTGTACGATGTGTTTGATCCGATAAAGAACCTAAGAAAGAAAGAAATGATTTTAGAAAGGTGTTAGATGATAGGCTATAATTACGTATTTTAATAGATTATTACATTTTAGTTTATTGTACTTTAATTGAGTTTGAGCTTTAATTGCGTGTGTTTTGCACTAATGGTATATTTTTTTTGTAGGAGTGATTCCGAGCTATATCGATGGTATGCAATGAATTCTAGTGATTTGGAGCTTTGAAGTCTGAGTAAAAGCACAAGGAATTAAGCCAGGATCGTGTTCGGGGGTCAAATTTGATAGTTAAGAACAAACGAAGACTCGAGTAGGAATATTACGCATTGTCTAGTAAAATGGACATAACTTTTCGCTCAGAACTCCATTTGGGCTCCACACTATATGGCTGGAAAGCTAACTCAAAGGGCTACAACTTTCATGCTTTACGTTTTTCCAAATTCCAAACGGATCAGGATGAAAAATACGGTCGAAACCGCGACTGCGGACCTGGACGCGAACTGAGGCAATGCACTGAGAAAATAACGCGCCCAGACCGCGAGCGTCCAGACCTGAAAAATTGTCCTTTTTCGCGTAGGAGAAGGTATAATTGTTTGGGCCCGACCCTACTTGGTATATATACATGAAAAAATGATATTTTAAGGGGTTGGACATACTTTTGATATAATTTAGACCTAAGGAGGCCAAGGAGACCGGAGATTTGACCTAAGGAGGCAAGAACACACTAGGAGCAAGGCGGAGAATTCTTCTACGAGTTTTTCACTTCCTTCTTCCTATTTTCATTATTGGTTATGACTTTTAGTAGTGTAGTTTTACATACTATTATGAATAACTAATTTGTTATCTAGGGTTTTGATAGAACCTTTTGTAGTATGAATTCTTGTTAGGTTTTAATATAATTTAGCCTTTGAATTTATCTATTTGTTCAGCTACGTGTTTATTTTAGTTGATTGAATGGCCATCGATTGACTGTGCCTATTTATTATGTGTTGCTTGAGAAAGGATACATATTTAGGTGGTTGTTGAACAACGTCACTCCTAACGTATGTGAGAAATTAATACAGCGGGCTTAAAGGCAAGTTTAGAAATAACAAAGCCTTGACGTGGTCATAATGAGAGGTTAGATAAAGCCAACTAGCGTAGTTCGAGAGATATATCTAGTAAATTGTTGTAGTTGCTCGAGAGAGAATTACGGCACCTAAAGTGCTCACGATCAGTAGAGAATACATTGGCAAAATTGTAGGGAACATAGCTAGAAGGATTCCGACAATTGGGGAAATCATAACTCTAGACCTCTTTAATTTAGTCTCCAACCCTTTGTCTCGTTAGTTGATAATTTTACCGCTTTGTAATATTTGCTAGTTAATTAGTTAGAAATGTAAATCTCAATGTTTATAATTTAGAAAATTGTTCAAACTTGTCTTCTTAGTGATATTAAATGGATATAGTTAAGCCTTAGTTCTCTGTGGGATTCGACTCCGGACTTTTAGACCGGATTATATTTGCAACGACCGCTTATCCTTTTTAGGACTAGAGTTGGACGTGATCACGTATCAAAGTTACTCTTAGAAATTATATGGTCTTAAATATATTATGATATTTTACAACCATAAGTAAATATTATTAAGTATAAAATAAGATATATATATATATATATATATATTATATATATATATATATATATATATATATATATATATATATATATATATATATATATACACCACACTTATTTAGAGTGATCAATGTCACATCTCCTTTTTCCAAAACAAAGTTTTTCCAATTAAATTGACGGATTTGAGAAGGAATTATTTTTACTGTTTTTAAGAGTCACCATCCGAATTTAAGTTATGATACGAGTCACCTTTTATTTAAATCCCCAGTCAAAGGAAGGTTTGCCTCTATTTTCATTGGATTACAAAACAGAGGAACGGATAAGGAATTCTGTTGACCGACAGAAAGGTGCGAGCCTCCAACCTTCCCCCTCCCCTGAGTCTCGTAATTCTAGCACGATCACTTGATTAATTATATTTGGCTTTACATCAATTTCAAATATTTCTATTTTTTGTTGGGATTGTATTTTGCATATATATGCTATTACCGCTTGATTATTGAATGTTACAGGAAGTTTAAACTAATATTAAGTTGTCATAACCACCTCAAACAAATGAATTCGTGATCGTGATAAAAATTATTAGTTTGTCATAATCGCATCATGTAAGGGAATCCGCAATCATAACAAACAATTAATCATCAAGCCTTAAAGTTTTGAAAAATTATTACGCTTTTAATGTGAAATTAACTTAGGATTTCATCAAATATCACAATTATGCTACGCAAACGAATTCGCAGTTATGATAAGAGGATTAACCAAATTAAGGATTATCTAAAGCTAGAAAATTACTAAAGCTTATTATTTAATGCCACAAATTACGCTACGCAAATAATTCCACGATTTCGACAAATATTGTAAATCGTGCCTAAAAGTTCATTGACGTTTCTATTTCCTTTTCTTTCTTTCAAAATTTTTGGTTAATGCAAAGCTACTTAGTTAAAGTCAAAGAGTTTAATTCATGGGTTTATTATGAAGGAATTGAAGTGGACTAATCAACATGATTTATTATTAAAGCTATTGAAAAAGGTTTTAAGGTTATCGAATTTATTTATCAATGTTCACTAGTGTTCTTTCTTAATGTAAAGTTTCTAGCTAAGAGAGTATTTCATTATTATGGGCTTATTAGGGAAGGAATGAGAATTGGGCTATTATAACTACTATTGGGCTGGGCTTGAATTATGGACTTGAAGCCCCATTCATAAGAGGCAGCCACAGTCGGGCCTATCTTGCAAATCCAGCACTTCTTATTAATAATTGCAGATGTGGCCTTTATTACACTTTACAGGCGTGTCCACTTAATGCTTTGCGGCTGTAGCCACTTCCAGTCTATAACCACAACCTGTAATTACTTTGCGACCATAGCCACAAATTGCTCTTGCAATCAAGGAGGGTTGAACTCAAAATCAAAGAGATAGGTTTCGAGACTGCTTGATTCTTTATGTTTTTGGCACGATGAGCATAATCCAAAGTGCTTTTGTTTCTTTCTATTTTTTCCTTATCCTTACTAACAAACTTTGTAATCCTAAATTGCTTAGGATTTGATAATATTTGTTAGTCTCTTTAATTCATTTTTAAATAGGTTTAGTAGTACAAAATAATATGGGAATAGGGTTTCTAGCTTTTAGCCAAACCTGAATTTGTACTATTATAAATACTATAGGGTGATGATGCTACTTGATCCCATCCAATACACAAACATAAACACAAATTAACAAAACGATAATCTAATACAGGAAAACCAAGATGGCTTCCTCCAGTATATCAACGTACAACAATAACAACCTCAGTGTATTTCCTCAAGTGGGGCCCAGCATATCGACTTGCGTTGGCGGAATTGCCAGAGCACCAGTAAGAGCAACATACGTAAACATGTATAAATGGCCAGAATCCGACGTTGAATTCATAAAAACAGTCATCTCAAGAATAAATCACAATAGCAATATTGAGTGCAGTCAGCCTAAGCCAATGGTGCTGGACAACCTTTCATACAGGCAATTATACTTAAGAAGCTACACTTTTTCAAGAGAAGAGAGTGTTATTGAGAAAAAAATACTGAAATTTTATAAAGAATTAAAACGAAAAGCTCGTAACGTAAATGGTTTTAGAAGGGCTAAGAAGACATCATGTGTGGCTTTAGCTTCCATTTTTCGAAGCCTATTATCTTGCACAATCAATGTTAATGTGATTGATTAAAGAACTATATTAGTAACTTAAATATTTTTCCTTCATCTTCTTATTAATTTTCCTTAATTCATTTCATCGATCTTCTCTTTTCTACTTTGTTTTTTGAGTTTCTTTTAACGACTAGCATGTAGTTTACATGTATGGAGCCTAATAAGGTAATGTATGTATTGATAAGATTTAATACAAGAAGGTTATTTCGGTGGTAGGATTATAATTTGATCAATGAAATTTAAAACTTATTATAACTTTGTGGCTTAGGTTAGTAACAGAGGCGGACCCGGGATTCAAGCACGACGGGGGCACCGTTGTATGCTAATTACTAGCAATAAAATTTGGCGCGCAACTCTTTGAAAACTCAATGATTATGATGACTTATCATCCAAGTATAAATAAATAAAAGTTCTAAAGAAATAGAAATCATCGAACAAAAAGAGAGATCTATTCGCAAAAAAGAGAAGGTATTTGATTTAAGATTGTTTCTAACTTTAAAATTTCTAGCTTTTTCTCAGTTAAATAAGGGGTCTATGATCAAAAAGGTGTTCAAACTTCAAAAATTATCAAAAAACTTACTAAACAAATCTAGATTAAGGGTGTGCCAATAGTTACAGAACTGAAGAAAAGTCTCAAACTCTTAATATGTTGTCATTGCTGAGCCAGAGTTGACGAATATCCGCTACTTTGTCAAAGTGATTTTTGAAGAAAATTGTAGCAAAAGGATTTGTATTTTTCTACTTCTGAAGCGCGATAAACTTCAATTTGAGGCTTTTAATTTTAAGGGAGGGATTTGAAAAAAAAAAAAATAAGTGAAGTAAGTTGACATCCAGCAAAAGCAGAAACGTAAGTTCCCCACAAAACCGCTCCTCTAGTTCGCCTCTTTGAGTCTGGAGGCACACAAAAGGTATTTAAGGGTCACAGTTGTATGCAAAAAGATATATAAGAAATATATATACATAATTTTTGCCGAGGCTAACGGAGCCCGTGACCCCTCAAGCCTCAATGTAGGTCCGCCTCTGGTTAGTAATCGGGTAAAACACTAAAGTTTAGTAAATCGATTTTAGACAAACATAGTGTTGGTTTTTTAAGCTATTACTTAGCAAGAATAGGTTTTAATTATTAGAAATCAAAACAGCAGTTCTCCTACGAATAAAGGAGAAATTATCGCATATTTGACCTTTTAAATACGTAAAATAGCACGGGCTAGTCAGTTTTTGGACTGATCATTCAAAAATAGCCAGCGTTTGTATAGCCATTGAAAAATAACCACTATTTTGCTGCAACACGGAAAGTTCCAGCACAATATACTGGAGATCGGTACACCTGTGTATGAACTTCCAGCATATTATGTTGGAACTCCAACACGGGGAAAGTTCCAGTATATTATGCTGGACCGGTATATTATATTGGATCCAGTATATTATACTGGAGTATTTTTCAGGATTTTGAATAGTATTTTCGTTCAGCTTTATCTTTACATAAAAAGTGGCTAAATTTCGATTACTTTTGAAATGTGACTATTTTTGAATGATCACTTGTAAATTTGACTATTTTTGAATTTCTCACTTTAAATACTTTATTACTATTTCATACATTGGGTAGAAAGGCTAATGGGTCTAATAATGTATTGGGCCTCAAGGCAATATGCTTTAACGAGGCCCAACAAATAAATAGCTGGCCATATTCACTATCTACTTTTTCTAGCCATATATATAGATTATACATAATTATACACATGTAATACATAAGTTATGCATATATTATATATTCACCGGCTATTTATAGTTTAAGCGGTTGGGTGGACGGCTATTTGGGTTAATTCTTCAAACAATAATTTCAGTGGGCTGATCTCTCATCCTAAGTAAAAATAGCACGGTCTAGCCAGTTTTCGCAGTGGTCATTCAAAAATAGCCAGCGTTTATCAAGTCAATGAAAAATAGCCACTATTTTGCTGCAACAGAGACCGATCCAGCGTAATATACTGGAGATCGGTGCACCTGTGTATGAACTTCCAGTATATTATGCTGGAACTCTAAAACACGGAAAGTTCCAGCATAATATACTGGAGATTCGAGCACTTGTGTATGAACTTCCAGCATATTATACTGGACCAATATACTTTGCTGGAACTCCAGCATAATATACTGGCGTATTTTCCAGGTTTTGAATAGTGTTTTCGCTCAGATTTATCGTTACATGAAAAAGTAACTAAATTTCGATTACTTTTGAAACTGGGCTATTTTTGAACGGCCACTTATAAATCTGGATCCTAAAGCTGGGCTTGTACCTTATTGGACTTATTTTCTCTATCTAATAAATGGTCAATGTGGTTGTGCATAAGAAAAAATTCATATTTTTAGTTTTGGGATCATAAATTATTTGTTTTTTACCTCTTTGGTTTGGACTCTTAAGTAAAAATTATCAGTTATGTCCATTTATAAGAAGCTCATTACAAAAATTAGCCAATTCATGAAATATTACTAATATTAGCCAATTAGCTATTTGTAGCAAAATTAGGTCAATTTTTTGCTTTTTTTTTGAGTTGGTGTTATTAGAATAGATTGGATACATCTTAAAGAGTTCGAATCTCAGTTTTGGGATGATTTGGTGAAGTTTTGAGGTGGTTTGAATTGAAAATTCGAAGTAAAACTCGAACATGAAAAAAAAATGATATGTGTATCACAGTGTGTATCATTTGTGTATTACATATGTATCATATTGTATCAATTATGTATCACATGTATATTCATGTATACCTGTGTGTGAAATACATGCATGATACATGTTTGATATATGTGTCGCAGAAGAACTTTTTTGAACTCGATTTAATTACGAATTTTGATACAAAATCAGTCCAAATCACCTCCAATCTTCCTCAAATTTTGTATATTGACTTATCTATATGTTTTCAATGAATTTCAACTATACCCACTGAAAAAAGTTCCTTTTTTGCTTAGACTTTTGGAATATTATATTTTTTTTTTGTATTTCATTACCTTATTTGCTACCTCATCCATGAAATTTCCTTTCCATCTTGCATCTAATGTTGCTAATCATGCTTAAAAATATGGAGGGATATTTTTGCATGTGATTCTTTGAGATAAAGAACCTTATTTATTTAGTTTTTCAATTTTTATATGTGCTTGACTAGTTTTGATAAGTTTATGACTAATGGCTAGAAGTTGGTAAGTTGAAACTTATATGGAACATTCGTGTAAGTTTCCCTATATAACTCATGAAACTTTTGTCGAAAATTTATAGAGAAGGTCCACGAGTACTTAATTTGGAAGATATTTATTTATTTAGTCAAGTAAGTTACACACACAAAAGAAATGCCAGTCCTTTGAAATAAATTTGTTGAATGGTAGATAAAAAATAAAAAATTCTCACTGTCTTCCTTCTCCCGTCATCTTCCAAAATCCCCGAAATCCTAACTCATAATGTGACGGAAAAAAATTATTTAAAAAAGAATTAAACAAAATTGCAGTTGCATAGTAGGTAAAATGTGTAATAAATTTAAGCGTGTAGATAATAAAATTGCCTATTTCATATAGATTGAAAATCACATCAATAAAAAAAGAAATGCTCCAAAATAACCTTCCATTTCTCTTTCATGACAAACAGAGAAAATAGAGTAATTAACTCTCCTTCTACTTCACCCTCTTTTAGAATCAATCACTATCAACTCACAAGAAGGATACAAATAATCAATTTTCAACCTTTATGATTAAAATTACTTGGTCCAATACTAGTAGATTAAGACTTGTAGCTACTTGTTTGACCCAAAAGTAAGTTAATACTTTCTAAGCAAATTAATTAATGTAGATGAAGAGGTAAATCGTAGTTGAAAATAATAAACCCTAGGATGATCTTGAATATAGAATCAGATGACAATAGTGTAAACAAGGTTAATGAGAGAAAGTGATAAACTTCTGAAAGATAAGAGAGAGAAAATGTTAGAGAGAGAGAAAAGAGAGAGATTGTATTTCCAGTAGTCAAAAAGTCCTCCTTTTACAAGGCTTGGATCCTCTATATAATAGAAGATCCTTGCTCGAATATTAAAAGACAAAAAATAAAGCACATGCTATGGAGTAGCCAACGTGATCGTGAAATCGTCCCTCTTGTTGCTCATAGGTCGCCCTTCTAGTCGGACTTACGCACACTCGGTCGGTCGTGTTGGCTTGAAGAACGTGGTAGGTCAAATTCGACCCTATACAGTTAGTCCCTCCGCTTGTCGGGGTCGCAGCGAATGCGTCCTCGATGGGTGGAATTGATACCTCCGTTCCGCGAGAGTTTGACTTTGTCAATGACTTGTGACATGACAAGCAGGGGACAGTAATCATGATTGTCAGATCGTTGAAGCGAAACGCCCTTCCTCGTGTGACGTCAGCGTTCGTATGCATCATCATTGTGCGTATTCTCGAGGCAAGGGGATCAGAAGCTTTTGGCGCCTGGTTTCCCGTGCCGATTCGACGTCTACTCCTTCGATTCTGGCGCCAACCAGCCCCTATAAATAGGAGAAGGGTTTAACTTGATTCAAACTTTGGTCATTTGCAAGAGAATTCCAGACCTTCAATACATATTTTCCAATTCCGGTGCGTTTCCCCTTGACCGAAACCCTCTCTCTTTTGATTCTTTTATTGGGTTGCGCTTAGCTCTTTCCTTCACTGAAAACCATGCATAAACCTTGCCGATCTGACGAGAGGGTCCCGGCGGCTGCCCCTTCGAACGTGCCGCCATCTTCTGATGGTGGGGAAGTGGGGGAAGAAGACGTCTGTCCTCTCACTGTGGAGGCATTATTGCCAAAGCATATATTATCTCGGAGTGATTTTAGTAAAGATTCTCCCATACCGACTCCAGAGTTTTCGGAGTCATTACAGAACCACTTGGATGATCTCCGCAGGAAGTACGGCATTCCTGCCTATGTAGAGATGGTTCCGGCGGGGAGGGATTACGTGGACGTTCACCGGTCAGGATATTGTGCCTTTTATGAATACTCCTTCTCGATCGGTAACAGCCTCCCTCTTTTCCCATTGGCGGAGGAGTTTTGTCGGTTCTATAATGTGTGTCCGGCTCAACTTACGTCGTATACTCTGAAGGTGCTTCGGCTGCTGACTAAGTACGCGGAGTTGGCCGGATGCGAAGTCACGGTCCATCACCTTCTTCAGTTATTCAATGCCTGCTATCTAAGGGGGACCATCGTGCATCTGAGAGGCCGTGGCACGAAAGGGTTGGTGGTCAAAACCGACGACCGAGCGAGTCGTGGGTTCTGGCGCAAGTATTTTTTTATTAGGACCGAGCACATGATCTCTAATCCTGCCGGGTTCCCAGAGAGGTGGAACTCGAAACGTAAGTATTTATAGTTTGTCAGTTTCTGTGTTACTCGTGACTGTTGCCATTCTGACCTTTATATTGCAGCTATACCCGCCCCGGCCCGTTGCCAAACTTAGGAAATGGGTTATGGTCTTGCTTCCTTACGCGGAAGAGACCCGCACTTGGCCTGCCTTCTTGCAGCGTTACGGCCCCAAAGTCTCTTTAGGTAGATTTTCGATTTTTGCTTTGTAAATTCTGCAACTTTGCTTACTTATTTTTATGGCGACAGGTCGAGGCGCTTCCAGGAAGAGGATGTCGGTCCCCGCTCCCCATCGATTTGACGTTGCCTCGACCGCTCATGACATACTGGTTGAGTCTGTCCGAGAGGATCCTTCTCCAGCTCCTTTACAGGGGGCCACATCTACGACCATGGTTATGTGGGAGTCGGCATCGCTGGTGCCGACTCTGCAACCCGTGGACGGACCCTCTGATGGCGGGGAATCGTCAGACAGAAAACGGAGAAGGCTTGAGAAGGGTAAGGGGGTGGCTACCGAGGCCGAAGGAAGTGATGTGCCCCAGCCGACGCGCAGACTATTCATGGCCGACGCTATTCGGTCTGGGAGACCGGCTCGTCAGAGGGGTGCTGCTCCCGGTGCTGGTTTCGCACCTGCCGTTGAGGGGGGATCGTCGACCAACTTCGAAGGACCAGGCGAGGAAACGGAGAGATCGGACTCCGACATCGCTCAGGATGATGTCGACGAGTTTGTGGGTGGCCTCACCCATGTAGAGATGACGTCAGATGGGTCCGACCGCCGCATTACGATTTCGGCGGCTTACAACTTGCTGTTAAACAGCGAACAGGTTGCTTCGGCCCTTACCCTGCTGTGTGCCGCCTCTGAGAGCAAGACTCTCAGTATCGTGGAGGATGCGGAGCTGTCACGGAAGGTTTCTGGCATGGCTTTGCAGGTAATTCCTTGTTCCCTTTTGTCCTTCCGCGTGTTGTAAGACTGATTCGAGGCGTGCTTACTTCTGTTTTTCTCTTTAGACCCTTGTTTTGGAGGTGGAGAGGGGCGCCGTGAGCAGAAACGGACAGTCCTTTACAAAAAGATGCTAAAAAAGTATCGAAGGTATCGCTCTAAGCACAGAGCGTTGGTTGAACGGGGGCAGTCCCAGTTGGAACGTAGGGGGGCCGAGCTGGAGGAGGCGGATAGCGAGCTGATGAAGGGCGTAGCCCGCAACAGCGAGTTGGAGGAGCTTCTCAGAACGAAAGATGACGAGCTTGAGCTGAGCCTTGGGGTGGCAGCGGAGAACGTCGACCTGCAGCGGAGGGTGGCAGATTTAACCGCCGAGCTCGATGCTAGGATGGCAGAGAATAATGGACTTTCTCAGCCTTCCTCATCTCATCCTTCGCCTGGTCGGGGTATGCGTTGTAACGCGCATGAGATGTGGGTATTTGCGGAGGCCAAGCTCGACGTATATAGGGAGCTTCATGCCGCGGGCCGGGCGACGGAGGAGGAGGTTTGGGCACGACGAGACGAGGCTCGTGCTGCTCGTGAGGCCTGCGGTTATTACCCCGACTCTCCTGATGGGGAGGGGCCTGCTTCTGAAGACGTCAACCGGCTCGACTCCAGCTCCTGGTACAATGACGTTTACTTCCCAGGGGGTGACGGGCAGTCGTGAACTTGTATAGTGTATATTTTCTTTTTTAGGCTTGTATAGTGTGTTGGAGCTCGTCCATGGGGGCGGATGTAAATATATTTTTGTTGCAATATAGATTTTATTTTTATTGCCTCGTCCATTTGGTGTTTCCCCTTTATTTTTCTTTTGTAGTGTTTAACCTCCGTAGATATTGTTCTTATCATTCGTCGAAGGATCGTGCCGTGACTCGAACGAGGTTGAACCGATGTTCGATGGCCTCGGCCATAAGGATGTTGCTTCGACTATCGTCGAAGCAGTATCTGTCGAAGTTCGAACGAGGTCGAACCGATGTCGATGGCCTTGGCCATTAAGATGTTGCTTCGACTGTCGTCGAAGCGGTGTCCGCCGAAGTTCAAACGAGGTCGAACCGGTCGATGGCCTTGGTCATTAAGATGTTGCTTCGACTGTCGTCGAAGCGGTATCCGCCGAAGTTCGAACGAGGTCGAACCGATGTCGATGGCCTTGGCCATTAAGATGTTGCTTCGATTGTTGTCGAAGCGGTATCCGCCGAAGTTCGAACGAGGTCGAACCGATGTCGATGGCCTTGGCCATTAAGATGTTAATTCGACTGTCGTTGAAGCAGTATCCGTCGAAGTTCGAACGAGGTCGAACCGATGTCAATGGCCTTGGCCATTAAGATGTTACTTCGACTGTCATCGAAGCAGTATCCGTCGAAGTTCGAACGAGGTCGAACCGATGTCGATGGCCTTGGCCATTAAGATGTTACTTCGACTATCGTCCAAGCAGCATCCGTCGTGGGATGGAGATTCCTGTTCATTCATTGGAGACTTCTGTTCATACAATGGAAATTTCTGTTCATTCAATGGAGATTTTGTTCATTCAATGGAGATTTTTGTACATACAGTGGAGATTTCTGTGCATACAATGGAGAATACTGTGCCTATACTGGAGAGTAACGTGCCTATGATGGAGAGTAACTAGTGTAGTCCCTTCACTATATTGGCCCATGGCTCGTGTCGATTGGCCGATATGGTGAATCTACGCTCCTGTTCCACCGGGTATCCCCTTTGCCGCCTCGTTAAAAACCTCCCCGAGAAAACCCAATTGGGACAAAACTCGGGTCAGGGAAAAAGAGTACGACTCAGGAGATGCCTTTCAGAAGTGGAAGTATTTGAGGTGGGCGACGTTCCAATTGTTCTGGAGCGGTTTTCCTTCCATCGTTTTTAGTTGGAATGCCCCTTTGTTCGCCGCTGCAATGATTTTGTATGGTCCGTCCCAATTGGTTCCCAATTTCCCTTCGTTCGGATCTCTTGATGCCAGTGTTTTGGCTTTGAGGACATAGTCGCCAACTTTGAGTGATCTTACTTTGGCTTTCTTGTTGTAGTATCTTTCCGCTTGCTATTTCTGGGTTGTCATCCTTATATGAGCCATGTCTCTTCGTTCTTCGGATTCGTCCAGGTCTTGTAACCTGCTTTCATCGTTATCTGCTCCACTGGTATGGGAATATCTCAGGCTTGGCTCTCCGATCTCGACGGGTATGACTGCGTCGGTCCCATAGACCAGTGAATACGGTGTTTCTCCCGTGCTGGATTTAGGCGTAGTTCGGTAGGCCCATAATACTTCAGGTAATAATTCGGGCCATAACCCTTTAGTGTCATCGAGCTTCTTTTTCAATATGTTCAATATTATTTTGTTGGAAGACTCGGCTTGGCCGTTGGCGGCGGGATGATACGGGGTGGAGAGTATCCGTTTGATGTGCCATTTCTCGAAGAATTCTGTTGTTTTTCTTCCGATGAACTGGGGTCCATTGTCACATCTGATTTCTTTAGGGATGCCGAAGCGGCAAATGATATTTTTTCCATATAAAGGCGATGACCTCTTGCTCGCGTATTTGTGCGTATGCACCTGCTTCCACCCATTTAGAAAAATAGTCAGTCAAAACTAGAAGAAAGCGTACCTTTCCCCGTCCTGTCGGTAGAGGGCCGATTATGTCCATTCCCCACTTTATGAAGGGCCATGGCGAGGTGACTGAATGGAGGAGTTCCCCTGCCTGGTGTGTCATGGGGGGGTACTTTTGGCACTGCTCGCATCTTCGAACATAATCTGCTGCCTCTTTCTTCATGGTAGGCCAGTAATAGCCGGCGCGGATGAGGCATCAAACAAGGGCGCGGTTTCCTGTGTGGGCACCGCAATGGCCTTCGTGCACCTCCTCTAATACTTGCCTTGTTTGATGCGGCCCGAGGCATTTGGCAAGGGGACCTCCGAATGTTCTTTTGTAGAGATCGTGATTGATCAGGCTGTATCGGGCAGCCTGTACCCGGAGTTTCTTGGCTTTTTTTTTGTCGCGTGGGAGCGTTCCATCCTGCAGGTAGGATACAAACTGGTTGTGCCAGTCCCAAGTCAAGTTTAAAGAGAATACCTCGACATGGTCGACGACCGAATGGAGGAGAGTCACCACATTTTCTTTGTTGATATTCTTGGTGACTGCGGCTAGTTTAGCTAGGCTATCTGCCTCAACGTTTTGTGCCCTGGGGATTTGTTCAAAGCGACATTCGTCGAACTCATGCATCAGCTTGCGGATCTCTGATTGGTATTTTTGTAGCCGTTGTTCTTTGATTTGGTAAGTTTCGGTGACTTGATTTACGACAAGTTGAGAGTCGCAGTGGAGGATGAGTCGACGGGCCCCGTATTTGATGGCTAATTTCATGCCTGCAATCACAGCCTCATACTCGACCTCGTTGTTAGTCATCTCGGGGCATCGTATGGACTGGCGAATTACTTCGCCCGTAGGGACCTCGAGGACGAGTCCCAGTCCCGATCCCGAGGCATTCGTAACGCCGTCAGTGTAGAGGGTCCAGAGGTCAGTACGAGCAGAAGCGCGGAGGGCCTCTTGTTCCACCTCTGGCAGTATCCCTGTACTGAAATCGGCGACAAAGTCGGCAAGTACCTGTGACTTGATGGCGGTTCTTGGGTGGTAGGTTATGTCATGCTCTCTGAGCTCTATGGCCCATTTAGCGAGCCTACCTGAGAGCTCGGGTTTGTGTAGGATGCCTCTTAGGGGGAAGGTTGCTATTACCTTTATGGGATGGCATTGAAAATAAGGTCTGAGCTTTCGTGAAGCCACGACCAGTGCCAGAGCCAGTTTTTTGAGGTGGGGGTACCTCGTTTTGGCATCTACGAGTGTTTTGCTGATATAATAAATAGGGGATTGCGTACCTTTGTTTTCGCGGACCAAGACGGCGCTGACAGCGACTTCGGATACTGCCAGATACACAAGCAGGCACTCGCCGGGGTCTGCTTTGACGAGCAGTAGCGGCGAAGATAGATATGCTTTCAATTTCTTCAGGGCCTCGATGCATTCTTCGTTCCATTGTAGTCCATGATCTTTCTTTAGCATACTGAAGAATTTGTGGCATCTGTCCGAGGATCGCGAGATAAACCTTGATAAGGCGGCTATTCGCCCCGTTAGTTTCTGTACCTTTTTCTTGCTGTACAGAACCTCGGGTTTTGTGTCTATAGCCTTAATCTGGTCTGGGTTGACTTCGATGTCTCGTTGCGATATGAGGAAACCTAGAAATTTTCCCGAGGCTACGCCGAAGGCGCATTTTTCTGGGTTCAACTTCATCCCATACTGCCTCAGTATCTCGAAGGCCTGCTTTAAATGGTCGATATGGTCTTCCTTCTTAACCGACTTCACTAGCATGTCGTCGATATAGACCTCCATTGTCTTACCGAGTTTTTCTTTGAACATCTTGGTGACCAACCTTTGGTATGTTGCACCCGCGTTTTTCAGTCCGAAGGGCATCACCTTGTAGCAGTACGTCCCTTGATGGGTGATGAAAGTTGTCTTTTCTTGGTCCTCTTCGGCCATTAAGATTTGGTTATAGCCAGAGTAGGCGTCCAAGAAACTTAACAGCTCGTGCCCCGCTGTTGCATCGATCAGCTGGTCGATATGGGGCAACGGGAAGGAGTCTTTTGGGCATTGCCGTTTTCAACATATATACACATATATATTCAGAATTTTTGACGAGGTTAACGGGGTTCAGTGACCCCTCTACTCAATACATAGGTCCACTCTGCTGATAGGGTAAATAAATCTTTATGAGTAATTGTGTATAATTTATATCCAAATTTCTATTGTATGCAGCTTTATCCTGCATTTCTGCAAGAGGTTGTTTCCACGGCTCGAATTCGTTACCTCCTGGTCACATGACATCAACTTTACCAGTTACGCCAAGGCTACCCTTCAACGGACTCAAGCTTTAGTAAAAGAAAAACCAATTTAAATCCATATTAAAAGGTCACAGAGAGCAGATAGTAAGAAGCATTACTTCATTTGGAGATCATGACTCAGTCATATCAAATTCTTTTCCTGCTTCCACTTTTCCTCTTACCTTTTATCTTTTTTCTCCTCAAACTTAACAAATCATCCAAAATACCACAACTTCCACCAGGACCAAAACCATGGCCAATCCTAGGAAACATTCTTCATATGGGCAAAATGCCTCACATAACTTTGACAACTTTTGCAAAAACTTATGGTCCCCTTATGTCTCTCAAACTTGGAACTAAATGTCTAGTTGTTGGATCATCACCTTCTGCTGCTATAGAAATCCTTAAAACACATGATAAAATCCTATCTGGTAGACATGTTCCAAATGCATTTCCATTCAAAAAATCAGAACTTGAAAAGTCATCAATAGGCTGGACTTCTGAATGTAACAATGAATGGAGATACTTAAGAACTTTATGTAGAACTGAGCTTTTCTCAGGCAAAGTATTGGAGTCTCAAGCTTGTTCGAGGGAGGAAAAGGCGATAGAACTCGTAGAATTCTTGAGATCAAAAGAAGGTCAAGTGATCAATCTTGGAGAGTTAATTTTTGCAACTGTGTTGAACATGTTGAGTAATGTAATGATATCTCAAGATATTGTTAAGTTGGAGAAAGAAATAGAAGATGGTGGGACAAAAAGTCTAATAAGGGAAGCAATGGAAGTAGGCTCTGCTCCAAATATATCTGATTTTTATCCATTTTTGAGTAAACTTGATCTTCAAGGTTTGCGCAGAAAATCTATGGTTTTAATGTCAAAGATTCGTTCTAAGACGTGGGAACGGATTGTTAAGGAAAGAAGGAAAAGTAAAGAGACTGGTTCTACTAGCC
Source organism: Nicotiana attenuata (assembly GCF_001879085.1). NCBI lineage: Eukaryota > Viridiplantae > Streptophyta > Magnoliopsida > Solanales > Solanaceae > Nicotiana > Nicotiana attenuata. The sequence continues at coordinate 69,970 of NW_017674310.1, read as the reverse complement.
AACAAGATTTCTTGGAAACTCTCCTTAACAATGGTTTTACCAATGATGCTATCCATCAACTATTTATGGTATGTTTTCTCACTGTCTCTCTCGAATGAGAGCTTTGGCGTAACTGGTAAAGAGTCACGGGTTCGACCTGACCCGTGGAAACAGCCTCTGGCAGAAATGTGGGGTAAGATTGAGTACAATAGACCCTTGTGGTCCGGCCCTTCCCTGGACCCCGCGCATAGCGGGAGCTTAGTGCACTGGACTGCCCTTTCTCACTTTCTCTCAAAAGTTACTTTGTGAGATTCATTTTCTGGTCTAAACCAAGTTAGTAGCTTTAAGTAGTATTTGAAAATCATAGTGATCATTTTAGTCTTTAGCACTTCTCTTTTTGAAGTTCTTATATTCAATAAATTTGGAGTTCTCTATTGGGAAGTAGTATATAACAAGTTTCTTTTTAACCCTGTGAAGGAGTTATTCACTGCTGGTACAGACACCACTACCTCAACAATTGAGTGGGCGATGGCAGAACTGATTAAATATGAAGAGTCAATGGAGAAACTTCAAGATGAGCTCGGGAGAGAACTCATCGAAAGTGATTTCCCAAACGAATCTAAACTGCTGCAGATGTCCTATATTCAAGCATGTGTAAAGGAAACACTTAGGTTGCATCCTCCAGGTCCATTTCTACTTCCACATCGTGCTATTGAAACATGCCAAGTGATGAGTTACACAATTCCAAAAGACGCTCAAGTCTTGGTTAACATATGGGCCATCGGGAGGGATCCTACGATATGGAAAGAGCCAGAGATGTTTCGACCACAAAGGTTTCTGAGTTCCAATATGGACTTCAAAGGGAATGACTTTGAATTCTTACCATTCGGTTCAGGAAGGAGAATATGCCCAGGCCTACCTATGGCTGCAAAAAGTGTTCCTTTAGTCCTTGCTTCACTTGTTCATTTCTTTGATTGGGAGCTTCCGAATGGAAAATGTTCCATCGATCTAGACATGAACGAAAAGTTTGGAGTAACACTGCAGAAGAAAGAACCACTGCTTCTAATTCCCAAAGCTAGAAAATGATAATTGGGATACTATCAATATCTCTTATGTGCGCTATCTCCTGCATTGTGCATAAGCTCGCACGATGATACAGAGGCAAGTTAGTCCTACATTAAGAATACGATCATGTGCCCAAGTGCATAAAAATTTCAAGTGGAAGTATTTTACAATGGAAAGTATCTTAAACTACTTTAAGTCTTTTATATGCAGATATTTGCTTTGATGTTAAGCAATTTGCTGTGGCAATTTCTGCATTCTTGTGAGCCTAATTACAAGATACAGAGTATTCAAACATACTAAAACATAAAATAAAGGCGAAGGAATTCATAGTTAGACTGGAGAAATTACTAAAACAATCACTTCATTGAAAATGATATCTGATATCTTCTTGCTACAATGAGATGAATAACAATAATGAATGATTACAACAAAGAATACATTGATGAACTTGACTGAATATAACTAAGAAAGAATACCCCTCCCTAGCTTATAAAGAATAAATACAAATATGAATGAAAGGTACAAACAAAATGAAGCCTAGAATTTTGCCCGAGGAACTAGAAAACCTGTACCTGATCACCTATGCAATTTGATCTAAAAGAATTTCTTTTCTTACTCATTTTGACAAATCTATCTGCAGTAAAGAATGAAAGAATGACTCTACCTACAAAGAATTTGGTAACCTTTTTCCTGTGTACGAAAAGAACAAAGATTGTCTGTTTAATGAACGAAGAGCTTCGACAAAAGACCAATCAATCAACTTAGCTGATAATAAGAGGATGAACTTCCAGCTGCATCAAGGGGCGACCACGCGGAGACTGTGCATAGAGGCTGGTCTAACCAACTCAATGTTAGTGCAGCGTCGTCGTTCCCCTGCTTTATGACCCTGTAGTCCTCACACGAGTACATCTTCAACAGCATTTGACTCTGAAGCAGTTCCCTTTCTGTAATCCCTGTGCATCTGAAACCCCCTTGTTCCATCAGCTTCCGCCATTTCCCAAAACATTCATGCCTTTCAGTCCTTTCTCGTCCTTCACAAGCAATGATATTTCTAATATCGCGAGCAAACAACTCCTCTATCTTAATCCTGGCAGGGCTCTCTAATGGAAGGCTGAAACCAATAGAATCAAAAACAGCAGCATAATATCTGAGTGAGTTGACAAGTCTTGCTTCCAAGCTAGGCTCATTGTGCTCAGCTTCTTGCTCTGCCATCAGAATAATGGTGGGATTTGTGCTTCTAATCAATCCGAGAAAATCCCTCAGGATCCCACCAGAACTATCATATAGAAGCCTATGCATCTGTAACGCACAATTCACTGCAACACTTTCTCCTTCTTTCACATGTAACATCCATAGCCTCACATCTTCTAACCTGTCAACAACTGGATGGAACTCGAAAGCCAGATTCAACGCCTCAGCAAACTCGGCAAGTCTATCTCCTGTTTCAATAAGATCCTGCTTTGATTCTCCTATACCAGTAATTCTAACATGAGTGGGTGGGTTTGGCCTAGAAGCCAAACTCTGAAACAGACTAGGCCACTGCAGCCCTTGCTTAATGTCAAAATCAATAATGTGAACCCGGTCTTTGCCTTCAAAAGCTCTAAGCAGAATCTCATTTGATGTGAAATGGATGAACTTTGTAATTGGACTAACCTGATTCAACAGCCTCAATGCTGTACTGCTGTCATCATCTAAACGATCAAGGTCCCGAGGGGGTATAATGTGAAAGATGTGGGGCCAAATCCTTGCAACACGCAAAGCTAAAGCCTCGGTGAAGTAAGCAGTTAGCCGGCTTATTGGAGACCCTCTTGGAGAGGCAAGCTCCCCTAGCCTAGCTATCAATTGATTAACACCGGTGACATTCCTCGAGCCAATTGCTTCAACACAACTCACAAGTAAGCTGATCAGCTCAGCTGCATCATCCTCGCGATGGTTGTTATGCCCATTATGTGCCGCTACAACTTCACTCCTGTCATTTGGATTAGGTGGCCTGGAACCATTGCCTATTTCATGCTCCCCTGGATTCTCATTAAGCCTAAGAACCAAGCCATGACTGTCTAAAGAAGCACTTGATACTGAGGCCTCCTTGGCCAGATCTTGACTTGTTGAAACATTCTTATCACCAAAATTAGTAATCTCAGTCACTATAGAATCAATCCAAGGATTGTTTGACAAAGGTGGAGGCGGTGATATCACTTCACTAGGCACATAACATACACTCTCTTCCTCTCCTGAACAAGAAAATGAGAATGGTGCTGCTGCTTGAACTGATCGCGACACGTTGTAACCTGATTGTAACCAGAAATTGCCACCACCCAATTGTCCCAAACTCAGACCATAGCCTTCTACTTCTTCTGAGCAATCAACTGATTTCCTATTACCCTTTTTCCTCTTAGCTCCTCTACTCATGCAGTTGTCATCATCAAAACATCCCTGATCAGCATACCTCTTCAAACTCCTACCTTTTTCCCAAAATTCATCTTTGCTTTCTCTCCTACCTTCTACATATGATGATGTCTGAGCAGTAGTCGGGGATGGTGGTAGACGAATGTTCTGCTTAAGAGAGCAACTACTGTTCTTGGTTTCAATAGGCTTATCAACAGAAAGGCTGCCTACTGGCCTAATAGATTGGGACCTTGGGTTGTCTTTTCTACCAAAACTACATGGCAAATCCAATCTTTGTGTGCTCATTGAAGGAAAATTACAAGCTTGAAATTGTGCAGATGCTTCACTCCTCAATCTATGCCTAGGGGACAACAATGTAGAAGAACAACCAGCCAACATACTTCACACCCTTCCAATATGTTTTTTCCTTTTCTTTTCAACTCCAACTCACCCACCCTTTTTCCTTTTCTATGTCTCTGTCTCTCTTATCTTTCTATATATATATTTTCACTATGAAATATACAAGTTTGTTAAACACTAAAGTTCTATAGAGGATTCAAAGAGAAACAGAACAATGTCTATATGTGAGTGTGTGAAGTTCCAAGAAAAACAAAAAATAGGAATCCGATGCCAAAAAAAAAAAATCAAAACAAATGTGATATCTGTGTGTCCTATATGATGATCTTATAAATCTGTATAATAATATATTTCTATATGCAACAAAGAATGGAATCAATCAGCAACAAATACACACTTCTTTAAAGAATCAAAGAATTGGAAAGAATTCTCCTATTATCAACAATTTTAACACCTACCAAAAAAAATCATCGGATTCCAATACATTCAGACTAGAACCAAACTCATTGTCTAGAAATTTGATTTTTCAAAGGATTGAAAGAAGCTGAACTCACACCATGAATGTAACAACTCTGGACACATCTTGAAACGCAGCAGAAAAATACTTGTCCTTTTTACGACTGGAGTTGGACGTGATCAAATTTTGGCGCTAACAATCCCATGCTACAATCTTGAACCAATCAACAGCTTAAAAATTGAATCTTTAACACCCCCATATCATCAAAACAAGATTTTCAAACAACCCCACAAGAAAATAAAATCCTAGTTGAAATTTAATCAAATTAACAGTACCCCAACAACCCCCCAAGAAAACCACCCCAAGATTTCTATCAAATACCTTCAAGCATGCATGAAAACAGACAAATCAACTGTCATCATCATAAAGAGAAGCTGAAGAAAAAATTAACTTCCTAAAGCCCCACTACCCAAAAAAGCTAAACCCCATATACAACTGTGTTTTTTATATATTGAGAATGAAATTTAACTCTCCTCTAGTTTTTTACTTCTCTAGGGAAAACAAATGATGGGCTTGGTAAAGATGATGTTGGAGAAAGGGGAATGAGAACATTGATTTTTGACCGTCAGATCCTCATCAAACGGTGGGGAGAGAAGAAGAATATGACCGTTGTAAGATTTGTCAGTAGAATATGACCGTTGGAGGGAGTTGGTATTATAGGGAACAGTGTGTGTGTGTGTGTGAAATTAGTTTTTTTCTTTTTGCTCTTTTAGAGGGTGCAGTTGAAGTCACGTCCCACGCACGTGCATGTCTCATAATACCCGTTTTTTACTTGACCGTTGCTTTTTTTTCTTTTAATCAGTGAAGTGAAGTTTCTGGGAGATTACAATAATTAACTGACTAATCAGGTAATTACAGTATGCATGCAGTGGGGTAGTGATTAATATTAGGGTTATTAATTTGATAGCGTTAATTATGGACATATCGATGAGGACAAAGAATGGCCAGTTGCAAAAAGATTCGTACTTTGTGTCGGAGTGATGTTTGTTTTATACTACTTTCATATTATGTATATTTTAAGTTTTTTTTGGGAACCAAATTGAGTTTGGAAAACGACTAATATCTGGTTATAGAAGGAGATGTGATATGTAAACACGCACATAGGCACCTTTCTTTGAAGAAAAAAAGGTAGCCTGGTGCATAAAGTATTCCGTATTTACGTTGGGTTCGAGGAAGGGCCGCATCTCTAAGGGTGTGACGTAAATAGTCTACCTTAAAGCAAGCATTGGTGGCTACTTTCACGCAGAGGTGAATCCAAGATTTCAAGAGGATGGGTGCACTATTGTGAAGATGTGGGTTTAGAATTTACATTTGACGAGTTTAACTTTAGTCTCTTACCATAAACCCACTACACATTTGAAATTATAGGTCCAAAATTGTATTCTTTTTGAAATTTTAGTTATTCACACACACACACACACACATCCAAAATTGTATGTATGTGTGTGTATATATATATATATATATATATATATAGTGCCGAAAATAAACTCTTCAGAGTGAGATTTGAACTGCCAATTTCACTTGTAGAGGTGCACCCAATAATAATTGCACCATAAGAGCCTTTGAGCATGGGTTCACGCACATAATTTTGAAGAATATAACATATACATGATTTAGGGTGAGGAGTATGGGTTCACGTGAACTCATATCCCTCAACTTGGATACGCCTCTGCTTCCACGACTCGAATCCATGACCTATAAACTGAGATAAATTTACTGTTGCTCTAAAAAGATTAAAAAAAAAAAACGTATGTTTTCATTTTAATAATTTCAGTTTTTAGATAAGACATTATTAGAGCAAGCAAATGCCTGAGTTAGAGTCTTGCCACCATCAGTTAAAAATACAATTTGTCACTTGCTTGGTTCAAGGAAAACAAAGTCGCACATAAGATAATGCAATGCGTGCATACCAATAATTAAATACATTTTTATAATAATTTAAACTTTTAAATAAGTAATCTCACAATACAACAAATGCAAACCACTGAAAAATCATTTTGACATTGTCAACAACTCTTGCTGCCGTTGTAGGCAGATAAGTCTTGGTCTCATTAATTTCATGTACAACAGTAAAATCCAAGAGTTGTGGAGCTCCTGGAGCAGAGCAATGATGATCGAGCATAGTAGCATCAGTTGATTAAAAAAAACTGACCAGACACATTTAACTCATTGGTATTGTTAACTAAGACTTTCGTCGGTTTAATATTTAGGTGACGAAAATTGGTGGTTCTTCCGATGGGCGATGGTAAAAACCCGGCTAAGATGCTCCGGGACTTTGGTAGAATAGTAAAAGCGGAACGCGAAATTTCAGTAGAATTGTAACAGCACGCGCTATATAGATTAAACACACGTCACGAGTTTTTAAAAAATAAAAGATGTGTGAAGAGAAATAGATGGAGGGGCACACCGTTATCCACAGAATTTCAGTTCCGTGCGTCACTTACTCTTAGAGCTTTCTCGATTATAAAATAAACCTGGAAGTACTACATTGGGATGTCTTTTTCGAACCGTGCACCTCTAACACATGAAGCTTTCTCAGTTATGAAAATAACAAGACCCCCAACCTGGAAGTTATTCCACTAGGATGTCTTACCATTCTCTAGTTTCTCTTTTTAGAAATATATTGCTTGCTTTGATATGCTCATATTTCTCTAAAGCCAATCCATGACGAGCATTAGGGGTCGTTTGGTTTGAAGACAAGATAAGTTATACTGAAATAAATTATGCTGGAATTAGTGATCCTAATAATATTTTCTTATTGATTGTTTGGTCTACAGTATTAATCCTAAAATTGTTAATTTTACTGTTTTATCCTAAGGTTGAAGTGGCTCAGAGCAGGAAAGATTGGGCCTACTGGACTCTGGAAAACTCAGGTAGTTTCTCTACAAAATCAGCTTGGCAACAATTAAGGACATCTAGAAGTGAAACCTTCACTGGCAAGTTCTTGTGGCACAAAAGAATGCCTTTTAAGGTGTCTTTTCTGATGATGAGACTTCTAAAGAACAAAGTCTCGACAGATGAAGGGATTCAAAGAGTTGGTATCATGATTCCCTCAAGATGTAGTTGCTGTACCCTACATCAAGAGGAAACAAGCTCACATCTATGTGGTGATAGTAACATTGCTAGACAGGTTTGGATTTATTTCTCCAGTACATGTGGCATAAGACATACGACAAGATCAGTTAGGAGTTTGGCGATGCAGTGGTGGCTGACTATACCAAAGAACGAAGTGCATAGGGTTCTATTACAATGTCTCCCATTTGTAATTTGTTGGGAAATATGGAAGAACAGGTGTGCAGCAAGGTTTGAGAATTTACATATGTCTAGTAGGCATATCATACGGCAGGTGTGTCACTTAATGTCATTGATTCTGCAATGTCAGTTCTCTAAGTTGAATTTACCTGTAATATGGGAGGACAAGTGTGCTTATGTGGAGAAATTACAACAAGTTATCCACAGTCAATTGGTGATATGGTCCAGACCTGAGGAGGGGTGGATGAAAATGAATGTAGATGGCTGTAGCAAGGGTAATCCAGGAAGTGCGGGAGGGGGTGGCATAATAAGGGATCATCGTGGCCTCATGATTGTAGCATTTGCTGATTACTTTGGTCTTTGTAGTAACAATGTGGCTGAAGCTATGGCAATTCTTCAAGGATTGTGTATCTGTATTGATAGAGGATTTCTTAAGACTATTGTTGAATCTGATTCTCTTATGTTGGTTAATATAATCAATAAGAAAGTCAGACCTCCATGGCAAATTCATAGCATCATGGCACAAATAGGAGAGTTGATACAGAAGGGATCCTTCCTTTTTGTTCATGTATTCAGGGAAGGAAATGTGATTGCAGACCAAATGGCAAGTTTGGGTGAGAAAGTCAGGAACCAGATTGTCTTCACTGAAGATCTTTCTTTGCCAAGGCAAGTTAGAGCTTACTTGAAGCAAGAACAGGATGGCTTCCCAAATTTCAGATTTAGGCAAAAGAAAAATCTATTCTGTTAGTAATGGCTGAGATGAAGGATCTTATATATGTTATACACTTCAACTGTTTTGCTTTGTGCTTTATAGTTGACTCTTCAAATATTGTAATGGAGGAGTCCTCCCATATCTTAGCTACAACTCTTTTGCATTTTTGCATAGGAATGCCTAGCAGTTGCATAGGAATGCCTAGCAGCACTGTTCATCATACTCTGGAGGCTATGGTTTATGTCCTCCTCCATGTACTGTTATTTGATTTATATACAGGTTAGGGCTACTCCTAACTCCCACCAACCTGGTGGATCGTTTGAAAAAAAAAAAGTCCTAAGATAACTTATCCTAAGATTACTATTCCACCATCCGGCAGGCGGCAGGTATAAGTTATCCCCCAACATTATTTTTAATCCCGGAATAATCGAAACAAGGGATTAAGACCGCACTTAATTTTTATCCCAAGATTCTTTTTATTTATGTATCAAACCAAAATGACCCCTAAGTTCCGGATATGTCTCATGGCTCACATAGCAGGTCATTCCAGCGTTATCCTCAAACTACCTTCCCAGATTACTATTAAGCGCGCACAGGACCGAGGCCGTGAACTCTTGAGTAGCCATCCTTGGTGCACCCTGAAGACCATTTGCAGCCATACAAACTACAATGACCTAAACAACGAAAACAGTAGCAACCATTTCACGAGCTTCGCAAGTTCTTTCAATTTTCAAACAAACAAATATTTCCAAAGAAAAGGCACCATGAATCATTGTCATACTCCTCACCAAGGTAATCATTTGGCGTTTTCCTTACCAACCAGATAATTAGCAGCCGCGTTTACCAACCAAAACAAACCAACCCACGAACACCATTTTCACCCATGTATAATCTACGTCTTTAGAAGCCATTTGAAACTACTTTACAGAATAAATAAATTATATCATCTCCAGATACAGCGCTTCTTGTTTGCTGGATAACCCCAGTTCGTCCAGAGAGAGGACACTCTCTCCATCACTGAAAGCACGCCTAGGATAAGGTCTTACCTGCATGTAGGACATTGTATTAGCAGGTATTCAATATCTCTAGTTTTTACAAAGCAAACAAAATGGTATAACTAATCTACGAAATAAATACTAGGAAGAGAACTACCAAATCTTCTCTCTCTCTTCCACACCCCAAAAGCACAAACTATGTGACCATTTCTTTAGAAGAATTAAGTGCCCGTTTAAAATGTATATGAACTTTCTGCAACACATTACTTCACTAGACACACTTAAGTCAAAGTGGAAGTTCCCAACCATTTTGAAACAACTCTTCAGCAAAGAAACAACAACAACGACATACCCAATGTGATCCAACAAGTGGTGTCAGGGGAGGGTAAAATGTACCCAGACCTTACATGTAAGGTAGATAGGTTGTTCCCGATAGACCCTCGGCTCAAAAAAAGTATTTTCAAAACAGGTTTGAAAAATACAAGAGTAAAGAAGCTATGACGAAAGTAAAAAAAATTATGATGAAAGTAAACAAGAAAGAAAAGTATTGACAGCATAATAAACAATATTAGTAATAAAATTGAAGAATAAGATAATAATAATAGCATGATGATAATAATACCAGTAAGGAGAAGAGAGAGCAGATAAGGTGCTCAAACCTAGGGGTGTCAATGGATCTTTAAAAACCGGCTAAAACGACCGAACCGTACCGAACTGATTATTAGGTTTCTTTCAATAAAACCGTAGGTTTTTACATAAATTTATAACCATACCAAATAATAGGGTCGATTTTAAATTTCATAAAAATAAACCGAAAAAATACCAAACCGTACCGAATAACTTTATATAGGTTTCATATATTTTATATATTAAGTTTAAAACTAACAAAGCATTATTTTTTTTCCTTAGGTCCATGGAATTATGGAAAATGGCTATAAGTGACCAAGTAATTAACACCATCTGTTCTGCTACTCTTATTGAAACTAAATTAGTTCTAACATCTTGAGTAGCAAGCCACAAGGTATTGGATATCTTTCCTCTCGTATGATTTAGATTACTCTTGTTGGATGCTAATCTTCTAATAAACTCTATTCTTGAGTCTCAACTTGATTAGTATCTTTCCACTCGTGTGACTTATAATTTCTCTTATTTTTGCTTAATTTATTTTATGATACTATAGAATAGTGGGATGAATCTTTATTATGGACATCTTGATTCATCACTTTTTTAAATAGTAAAACTATCTAGAGAGCTTATCCAAAGTCCTACGTAGTAAACATTCATCGCAGTCTAACTTCTACTACCGATTGTTACATGACGTTTTAAAAAAATACCGAATTGTACCAATACCGAAGAGAAACCTAGATGATTGGGACGGCTCCGAAAAGTCTAATTTTGGTCATGTAAAGTGGAAAAAAACGAAAAATAGGTATGGTATAAATTTTATAAAATAACCGGCCGAACCGAACCATTGACACCCCTACTCAAACCCTAACAAATAGAACACCACCACTTAGAATAACTAGCTCCAAAGTTAAAGAGTTACCAATCTATATGTGCCGGGCTTGACCGCTCTGCCAACATCAATGTAATCGAAAAGATACTGCAAAGCACACATTGATCCAGTGAAATCATCTTAAAATCATACCATAAAACCTGATGAAATATGTCTCCCAAACACTAACATACCTGTAATCTATCAGATTTGAGAAAGCGCCGCCCTCTGCGGCTGCCATCTGGCATACGTACAACAAGATTCACAGCATTCTCGTTATCTGCTGTTGGCTCCTGAGGAAGTGAAGCTTCTTTTGCTGCTAATTGTCTCTCCATTTCCTGATCAATAACTGAGTCTGAGATTCTAAAGCCAGCAGAATATCTATACTTAACCAACTACAAAGATAAGAATTCCTTTGATCTTCAATTTATATAAAATCATAGAAAAGGAAAAATGAAAAATTTTGTCACCTAAAGGATCCAATCACGTTTGCGCGCCCATGCACAGACAAACAAAAAGAGAGACTGGGAGCATATTACCCAGGTAACTGAAATGATAATCTTGTTCAAGAAGAATACTGATATAAAGTAGATAGAGAAAAGAAGATTAAATGACAAAATCTGCACTACCATTGAAGTTCATGGGGGAAAAAGTGCTCGAGTTTCTGTTTTCCCATTGTTATCTCCCTTTTAGGCAGAAAATTAGTACTTTAAAGTTCATACCTTTTCCTCCTCTGCTTTCCTTCGCGATTCCTCCTCTTCCTGCCTCTTTTCTTCAAGAGCAGCTTCAGCTTCTTCCTTGGCCTTCAATTCCTTTTCTCTATCAGCTTGCAATGCAGCGTGATATTCATCATCCTAAGTACAAAGATTAGAACTGGAATCAGTGAAAACTAGCCAATTTAATTGCAGCTGAGGGCTTAAAATGTTAACCTGTTGTTCCCGAAGTAAACGCTGGGCCACAAGAGAGGGTGACGGGGGACGAGGCATGCGCCATTGATAAGGACCCATGGGTCCCTCAACACCATTCTGCATAAGCTGATGAGGTGCATTAGGCAAACGATATCCACTACCCTCAGGTATTCCACCAAATAATGCAGCCTCAAGCATGACAGCTTCATCGTGTTCCAGGGATGAGATGCCGCCCCACTTCAAAGAAAACAAATGGAAGTATAGCATAATCGTAGTCCAAAGCCAAAGGAGTATATATGTTACACAACATCCGCCACTAAAACAGGGGGGAAAATACCTCATCAGAAGGGAAGTCAGCCCCGTTTCTCAGGGAGTGGTTAAGATTATCATGCTGTCGAGGACTTGATAATGGGCTAACAACATGCTCTTCGATATCTTGGGCTGTTTCAGAACCTGAAGATATGGGTTTTCTTCTGCGCCAAACCAGTGGTTCCTCTTCCAAATCTTCAGCTTCATCTGGGACGGATGAACTCCCCACCTCTGATCTAAATTGCCTGAAGAGACTAGTTAGATAATCCAAAATGCAGAAACATGCTCTCTGTACTCTCACAAGTACATAACATGCAGGGTAGGTGTAGGTTGAAGCAGGGATGCCCCACATGCAAGTGAGAGACTGGTAAGCCATGTGTACAAGAAGATAAAGAGAGAAATTTTATCATCATAAACGAAGATTCCAGAAAATAATCAGTACCTTCCATTTGAGGTTATAGATTTTCCACGCTCATCCTCCTCAGCTGGCTTGTAACCTTCTGGTTCTGATATAGCTTTGCTTCCTAGTTCATGAATCGCTTTCTCCTGCTCAGCAGTCTAAATTTCATCCATGTTAGCATGAGAAATATCAGAGAAGAAGAAAGTATAGCAATCAGTAAGATGAACCTTCAAAGACAAAGATACTGCATGCGCAAGTTGAGCATCCTCTAGATGAGACTGCCTTGGTTGAGGCGTTGGATCCCTTAGATCCTGTGGCATGACAAGGTAACATCAACGTTGAAAGCGAAAGAAGCTAAAAGGATGTCACAACTAGCAATATCTATTACATACATTATTGACATCAAGTTGTTGGTTTGACATTTCAGCATCACGTTTGGAAGCTTCAATAGCAGCACGAACCATTTCCTCCTCAATATCATTGGTATAGTCAGGCAAGACATTGTCACCAGGAGCACTCGGTCTTGAAAACGCTGCTGTAGAGTCGCCGTCAAAGATAACGTCATTTGTTCTATCACGATGCCTAGCAGCATGTGTTGACAGAGGACTTGGAACTACTTCGTCATCATCGTCATCAACTATGACAGTCCCACGTGTTTCTGGGCCATGGGTCTGCTCAGTGTCTGTAACATCCTCGATAATAGGAGCATTTCTGGAATGACCAGATTGTCCATCCCCATCCTTCACCTCAATAGGGATCTCTCTTACTTGTCTCGGATGTGAAACAAATGGAGCACGGCTTGTAAGATCGGTGTCAAACATACTTCTAGTGAAATTAGGATCAAGAAGGGAGAAAGGATTTGGACTTCTAGAAGAGGAAAGAACTGAAAAGGGAGGTCCGCGAAATTCCTCTGTAATTGGATCATCTATTTCCATAGCATCCTCATCTGGAGCAGCAGCAAGAGGTGCTGCATGTATTCTGCTTAATCAGAAAGAACAAATTCGTAAGTAACTGACAGTATGTAAGATCATTTTTTTTTTGAGGAGTAAGATCATTTTAGATGCTAACTCAAAAATAAATAAATAAAATAACCCGCAAACCAAAAAGCCCAATGTAAGAGATGGTGATTACTGACGAGACAAAGGACATGCAGTACTAACCTGTTGCTGTCCCCCTGATTGAAATGTGCATTCACAGCTTCATTCAGATCCCCACCATGCTCCTATCAACACAGCATGTAAGACTATAAAGCCATGCTCATTCAAAGAGCAAAAGAATCGTTATGGAGCTCCCATATCAACTGTTATGGTTCAAAGCATGCATCAAGTGACAATGGCTGAACATTTGCAAAAAAGTCCTAGAGATGGAAATGACACTAAAGTGCATCACCAACCTTATATCAATCAAGACTTGACAGAAGAAAAGCACTCGACCCAAAACTACTTTGTTACAAAAAAAATTCACGCTTGCATTTAAGCTTCCACTACAAGAGATGCCCTAGGCTTTCTGGTGGTGGGGAGTGATTAAGCAAAAGATGGGTCAATTTCCTGTCAGGAATCTTGTACCATGAGGGTATTGGAAGGATAATATGGCACTTTAGTATTTCATCATTAATTATGGGAGAAATGAAAATTCTGACCATCCTCATCAACTTCCTTGCAGTAGATTCTGGATCTATCAAGTAATGGCCAAGGGAGGCAGAAACCAAGAGCCTCTCAGAGCATTAAATTAATTTATTCAAGTAAACTTTTCAAAATATACAGAAGACAAAAAGACAAGACGACATTGTTTAATTCTCCTGAAATTTTATTTTTCTCGACTCTAATTTGATACTTCACATGTATGTTTTGAGCGGATCACTCTCCATTTCTCTCCCTCTCAGACCAGTAAAACGGGACTAAAAAGGAACCTACAGTGGAGCACTTATACATATACAGACATGTGTTTTTATTAGGATAGGGGAACCAAAATAGGCAGACATGATTTTATGGAAAATCACCTATTTATTATCTATTTATACTAGTAAGATCTTCTTTTCAAAATCAAGGTTTTCAGATTTCCACAGATACTTGTCGAATATCAGAATGCTTATTGTAACACGTGAACCCACCAAATTCATAAGCAGTCCACAAATAGAGATGTATTAGCCAGTGTTCAGATGAAGTGCGTTCTGCATCTGCCTGCATGGGACGTTTCCCCGCTAGCCATCATGTGGGTCTTGTGTAAAGAGAGAAATAGGAGAGCCTTTGATGAAGCAGAAAATGATTTTGTACATTTGAGGAATACCCTCTTATTCTTAGTTTCTTTTACACCCATGAGGTTCCGGCTTGTACAGCAGACTGGGTGACATTTGTAAACAACCGTACAATTGTGTAAGTTTTCTAGTTTTTAATATATGGGAGTTTTCTCCATATATTTACCTTAGAAAAACATCCGGTTGCACAAAACTGTATAACACTACAGACATAGCTCCAACTTAAAAACTACAAACCAGCAAAATTTAACACATCCCAACAAAGACCTATTCTCCAGAGCCCGGAAAATAAACTACAATAGACCAGTAAGAAACCAACTTTTCCTCATTACACTTGCAACAAAACTCACAACCGGCACACATGCGTGGATAACGACTTCGTCAAGTTCATATCCAATTGATCCAACCAAACATCGCTTAGTAAAAATCACTCCCTGCGTGACCATTTGTTTGGCACCTTTAACTTGTTGAGAGTCAATTTGACAAACATTTAGAGCTTAATTGGAGTTGATTTACTAAGTTTCTTATAATTAGAATTCAGATATTCATAAATTACAAAAAGCTACTAACAAATATAATTCTCCACATAGTTTGCATCTTGGTGAAACCAAAAGTGTCAAACTTTTTGAGATGGCGGAAGAGGATGATTATAGAGAGCAAATGTAAATTCTAAGTAATTAAACACTAAAAGGGCAGCCCGGTGCACTAAGCTCCTGCTATGCGCAGGGTCCGGGGAAGGGCCGGACCACAAGGGTCTATTGTACGCAGCCTTACCCTGCATCTCTGCATGAGGCTATTTCCACGGCTTGAACCGGCGACCTCCTCGTCACATGGAGGCAACTTTACCGGTTACGCCAAGGCTCCCCTTCTAAGTAATTAAGCATTACATGAGCTAAACGGAACTTAAAAGAGAAAAAGAAAATTATTTTCCATTATACTTAATCCATTTTTTAAAATAAAACTTAGATATTCAAAAACTACACAAAATTACTACAATTTTTTTTTATAACCGAGAACTTCACGAGGGCCAGCAGTGCAAGGTTGGAAACTCGTGGATAATGAGCAAGTCCCTCTACCTTCTCCAATTAAATACTATGATCTTGTCTATGACAGGGTTCGAACCTCTGATGTATGCCTACAACAGGGTTCTAACCATACATCACGCGCTAGGCTCTTACCACTAGACCAAAGCCCTGAGGCAAAACTCGTCATTTTCAATAGTATAAGCTAGTATTCTCCTCGCACTAAATGGTGAAAAGATACATTTCAAAATACCAATCAAAATTCACTTAGTTGAATCACAGAAAGCAAAATTGCTAACATTTTCGAACAGATGAACTAGCTGATCACTTTTATTTTTGATTGGTTGAACTAGCTGACTATATTTAAGCTAACAAAAATTAATTCTAAGCATTAAAATACTACCACTGAGTGAAAATCAGGAACTCAAAACAATCGCAGTAATCAGCAATTAAATTCCAAAAAAAAAAAACTTAAACTTGCTAATCAAACAAATTTAAACAACTCGCTAAACAAACCATAAACATCAGATGATTACAGCAGTAAAAAGGTCAGAAGCTGAAAAGAAGCCGAAACCCTTACGGTAACAATCGCAGTGAATCAGAACTAAAAAATAAATTTACCTCGAGTTTTTGAATAGCGGTGGTTTCAGAAACACCAGTAATGCTCATGAATGTATCGATTGCTTCTTGATTAGGTCTCGCCATTTTCTAGAAAATTCCTCCAAATTTTGCAGAATAAACAGAGATCTTTGTAAAACAACTGAAAGGAAACGTGAGAGAGTGAAATAGATATATAGATAGATATTTGGGGAAACTGGAAGAGCAGAAAGGAATATATTAAAGAGGGCTCGAGTAGAAATTCGGGGAGTGTAAGGGTTTTTTTGGCAAATAAGGTGAAATTGCTTGCTCTTCTATAATGTTCCAACTTACACGCCTTTGCCCGGAAAAAGAATATGTGACTCACACCCAATGTTTTAAAAGGCGGGGCGTGAGGCGAGGCGTAAGCCCTGAGACATGGAGCGTAAGTCCCATGAATCATTAAATTTTGTAAATTTTAAGGATTTTAAGATAGTATAAAATAAAAAATAAATATAAAAATTAAATTAAAATCACAAAATTATAACAAATAATCTATTTAAAATATTTATAAATTATAATTCAACTATGAATAATACGAAAAGTATGACATATATCATAATAGCAAATTAGCTGCAACATCGTTACAACTCAAACATCAAAAGTAATATATTCGATACGAAATCTTATACGTATCTCTTAATGAGTATTGAATCTTGAAAGAATTTTGATATTATAATTTGATATTTTTTTGTTGAGAAAAATACTCCTTTTATTTAATATGCTTTTATTTAAAAGAGAGTTTATATAAAAACATAATTCACAATTTAAATATGATTCTCTAGCATCATTTATTTTTAAGTTTCAACAACTTAATAAAGTGACACATAATTCACCTTACAATAACATAATAACTAATTATTTTTAAATAATTACTAGCTAATACTGAGCTATTAAATTAATAAGTATTATATCTTGTAAATGTGAAAAAAATAATATTTAGAAAAATGATTATAAAATAGTTATGGATATTATATAATAAAGAATAAAAGTTAAATAAATAGAATACTTTTTAAATTAGAAAGATTTATTTAAAATTTAACT
>NW_017674310.1:0-52617 GCF_001879085.1 Nicotiana attenuata | reverse complement strand
ATAACTAATTATTTTTAAATAGTTACTAGACTAATACCGAGCTATTAAATTAATAAATATTGTATCTCGTAAAACGTGAAAAAAATAACTATTTAAAAAAATAATTATAAAACAATTATGGACTATTATATAATAATAAAGAATAAAAGTTAATAAATAAATACTTTTTAAATGAAAGATTTATTTAAAATTTACTATCATAGCAGTCCCAGTGGATAACATGTAATAATGTTTATTTTAATTATGTCATAAAATACTCTCAACTTAATGATTTATGATTAAAAAAAGTAATTTTGAATAGTCAACGATTTATGAAAAAATGTGAGGATTTATAAGGTTAGTTTCATACAATTGCATAAAGTTCTATTAGGCGAGCCCAGTACACTGGGCGTTGGGCGTGTCCGAGGCGTAAGCCCTGACGGCCGAGGCGTAAGTCTCACAGAACTAAGCTCCACACATAAGCCCAGGGGCGTTTTACGAGTGCTCCGCCTTGGGGCGAGCCCCGGGCGAGTCCCAATTCTGCCTTTTAAAACAGAGCTCACACCGAGTAAGGGGAGCATTGGCGCAATTGATAAAGTTATTGTCAGATCAGGTCATGAGTGAGTCAGAGTTTGAAGTTTATGGGTTGAGAATTTTAATCATTTTAAGTTACGGGATTCTAAATTAATAATTTGTACATCTTTAATGATTTTTTTTAGACAAATACATGGATTGAACCAAAGCGACTGGGTTCGGCCGAACCCATACTGGATGGGCTAGCTCCGCCCCTGATCATGGGTGCGAGCTGTGGAAACAACCTCTTGCAGAAATACAGCGTAAGACTGCATATTATAGACCCTTGTGGTCCGGCCCTTCCCCTAATCTTGCATTGAGGGAATTTAAAGCACCGGGCTGGGCCCTTTTTTGATAATAGGAAGTTTCGAAGTTTTAGAAATGAAAAAAAATTATATAAAGCATTTTTTTCTTTAATGAGTCTTATATAACTCAAATCAGATTAAATTCAGATTAATTAATTTTTCTTTAATGAGTCTTATATAACTCAAATCAGATTAAATTCAAATTAATTAAAAAAACTTCAATGCAAGTACGAATCCTTTTTGTTATGTTTAAAAAAAAAAAAAATCTAAGGCCTTGACTGTAAAATTTGGATATCTTGGGGCATAAATCGCTTGAGGGGCTTAATGTGTGATTTGTCATAAATGTGGGGCCAAAAAGGCAAAAAGCTCAAAATGATGAAATAAAATAACTTTGCTCCCAACTAAAGGGATCCATTTTTCATATAAGTATTATCCGTATACCACTATTCATTTGTACAGTTGATACGTATTTCTATATTGTGCAATTGTGCATGTATATCACCTTAGAGAATAAGTTAGGTAAGCTTCAATTTTATAACTTGACTTTCTGTGGGCAAAACTCAGCACGATAACTTGAATGGGTTGTATTTCGGTGGTAATTTACAACTAATATCGTCAAATTGTGTAAGTCATAACATTTTCTATATAATACAACTTTTAATATCTATAGGTATGTCTCCTTTTCCTGTAATAAAACGAGATGAGGAACTCACTATTGGGCTTTTAAGCTTGGTGTAGCTTAATTTTATGTTTGATGTAACTTAAAGAGCGTGAATGGAAAATGGAGTAAAAATGAAATATTTGAATTTTTCAGTTCGGTCCGGTCCGTTTTCTTTCCCGAATTATTTTAAATCCGTTTTCTAATTTTCCCGCAATATTCCCACATGTTCCAACAGCTATGTCTGTTCTGAAAGGTTGCAAACCTTTTCAGAAGCAGTGCCAAATGAGCTATAAATATGCCTTGAATCCCAGAATTTTTACTTGCTAAATTTTCTGACTATTTTCTTATTCTTCTGCACAATGTTTTCTAGTGTGTTTTATGACCATTGAGTGGTTCGTCGTTCACCAGAATTTTTGGTACCAATACACTGATGAGTTAAATCGTTCTATCCTGGGAGGATATATTCCAGCACCTCGGGTACTTGAGGGGAATAATTTCCTTAAGGACACACTGTGTATTCCGTGGGCTCGATTTATTCCTATATTATTTTCCAGAATTTATTTTTGTCGTGCTGGTTCTACTAACTTTCTGTTTCTGTTTTTCCAGAAAGTTTACTGTTTTATTGTTTATTACAGCAATTGTCACAGGGGCGTTTTCTGTCCGCCGAAAATACTGCCCGCTGTGCAACAGTCAAGTCCCCACTTGGCTTCAGCCTTCGCCCAATTTTTCTTTCGCTTTCGAGGTTTAACACTTAGAATCAATTTAAGGTAATGTAAATATAGAAGGACACAAGCAGATTTACGGAAACCCTTTCCCAACCTTTTATAAAATCAATTACAAAGAAAATTCTCGAGCAGGCACCAACTCACAAAAATAGCCGACACTTGCACGAATCTGCCCTATAAAAGCCCCCGCCTAAGGCCGCTCGTGCTGCCCACTCGTTTGGCAAGGCAATGGGACATATTTTGCCATGCTCAAGCCTTAATATAGACAACTCTATGCCTATATCTTTGCTAAATTCCCTCCCTAGGTACTTAGCCCGTTTTTATGGCTGCTAACACACATATATATAGTGTAGTCAGCCCAAAACTGTTTCCTATTTTCAGTTGATAACCCCCAACTGATAGGACATGATCCCCATGATCAAAATGTGCATGTCATGCCTAGAAAATGCCTAAAAACGTGCAGAGACTCAGCATATAATCAGCAACTCTTGGACAAGGGCAGTTGTAACCGCCCAACTGCATGGCATGTGCACAGCACACTTGAAAACCACTGCATGTGCGCGTTCCTTGGCCAGCTGTTGCACGCCCAAGGCTGGCTTTGCGCCCAGCCTTGGCCTTTGACACTACTCCCGCTCAATGCCATAGCCACAGCTTGTCGCCCATGACTTTGCCGCGTGCCCGCCCGCTGCCACAGTTGTTTGTCCTTGTCAAGTCGCCCTTACTTGATCAAGTCTGCCCTTTGCCAATGCCAAGCTGATTTTGGCATCAAGTCACCAAGCCACGATGTCATTCCCGTTGCTAGGTCGTTTGCCCATAATTTACTTAGGTGCCAGCCCGCTCACCTAAGTCATGGCAACATCACATTGCCAATGCCACTGCCTTGGCACTAAGTTGCCCCATTTTAGCGCCGAGGTCTTTCCCGTTTTGCCTTGTCAAGCTTTTGTCCAGCCCGCCTATTTCCGTCAAAGTCTTGGCCTTTGCTTGCACGCAGCCCACTCATATTTTTGGTGTAGTCCGTCACACCTTAGCCCTTAAATAGAAGCGTAGTCCGTCACACTTGCCATTGCAACAGTTTGTTGCCATTGACAACACCCGCATTGTCTTGCATGTTGATTTCCCCCGCACATAGGCCAATGGCAAGGCCATCATGCCAAAATCCTTGCCACTGCCGCGCCGCTTGCCGATCAGCTTTGTCAAGGGTCTAACAGCAATACAGATTGAATAACATTACCAACCATCTCTCTTATAAATAATATTTCTTTAAATTTCTTTATGAAGAAATATTCAAATATTTTCCTCCGTGAATCGATTTAAGCATAAAATGAAAGTTCACATGCTTTGGCAAAACTATAATTCTAATTAAACATAATTCCACTTCGTATGATATCCCACCATCAGTCTTTCATAATGGAAAAAAAAAATACTATAGATGTTTGTTCAGGAAGAACGTTGAGATTTTTCCTTCAAAAATTTCCTTCAACTTTTGGAAAATCATGAACCAATAGAGAGGAGTGTTTCAATCCTGTCTTGATGTTTGATTTAGAAAATCTTTTTAAGGGGCAAGGGCACAGACATCCATTTTTAGAGATACTATTTAAGGATTAGCTAGTATTTATTTTGTCATGAAATTTTAAACTAAGAATCTTAACTTCAGGACAACTCAAGACATTTTGTCCTGAAAAATTAAACTGAAAAATTGAAATTCAGGATACACTAATTAATTCCTAAATAGCAGACCTTTAGAGTAGCTACATGATGTCATTTCTACTGCTCTTTTAAATCCAAACACCTATACATTTGAAGTTTTAGTTGGGCCTAATGCATTTGTGCTAGGCCCAATTTAGCACCCAACCCAATATTCTTTAAACTTTTTTCATTTTTGGCCCGTGCCAGAAACTATTTACATTTGGTAACGGAAAAAGTATATAAAATTTATATAATTTTTATATACATACATAATGTGTGTGAGAGTGTGTCACGACGCGAATTTCCCACCGTTGGGATCGAGATGGCGCCTAACATTGAACCCGCTAGGCAAGCCAACGTTACTGATCATTTTACCCTTTTGCTTAATCCTTTAACAATTTACAAGTTATCATAAGAAAATCAGCGGAATAAATGCGGAAAAATAGAATTTAACAGATTGATAGGTTTTCAGTATTTTATGTTTTGATGATCTAACAAACTTGTCATGAAGAACCAGATAGAGCACCTGGCGCACAGGACATACATTTCATGTGAACTAATCGAAGCCTGAAAATCAACAAAGGGAGAACACAACAGGGACCTGATGATCTGGCCCTTTAGGGTTCTCCGACACAAGCAAGTCAATAACTGTAGGCAATCAAGATAAAGAGGAACACAACAGGGACCTGCTGTCTTAGGGCTCTCTGACAAAAAGTACAAGTCAAGTGCACAGCTGGAACGTGACAGAAGAAAGTGACCATCTGGCAACTATTACAGAAGAGGAACATAACTAGGACCCAGTTTGTTGGTGTGTCCTGACAGGAAGTACAAAGCCCACTATCCAGCTGGAACACAACTGCCCAGAAGTGACTGTGCAGATTGTACAACAGTCACTTCTCATTGGGAAGAAGTATACACCTTGAGTTGACATCACTATCTATTGTGCCATCTTTTGTGATAAAACAACCCGGTGCAAGACATACTATTTTTTGTGCATTCGGTGATATTCTCTCAAGCATAACAAAGTTCATCTAGCATTGAAGTCACTGGTGTGTCAAGAACAAGAAGACAACTCCACTAAGGATCAGTTTCTAACCGAGTCTTATGTACGTCCATAGTGAGTTGTAATCTTGTTAATTGTTCTACATTGTAATTCCTAGTTTGCTTTCTTAGAAGCGTTGTCTTAGGAACAAACCAAATTCGTAAACTTTAGAGTTTATGTTATGACTAGGAATAGTCATAAGTTAAATCCTCTGTAACTAGGAGAGTTATAGAGTGGCTTGTAGTGGTGCATCACAAGTTAGTTTGAAGTCTTTGCAAAAGGGTGTTTGCAAAGTGGCTTGTAATAGGTAGATTACAAGTTAGTTGAGTTTAAAGCCTACAGGTGTAGGTCGTGGTTTTTTTATCCTCTTGTGTGGGATTTTTTCACGAAAAAAAATCTCTGGCCTTCTTTACATTCAGTCGTTACTGCATTCTATGTATCAGTATCATAGAGGACCAGGTACTCTATAGTTTGGTGGACTCACATAAGTCAACAATTGGTATCAGAGCAGGTTTCTCCTATCAGGCTAACACCTAGGAGGAATCCTCAATGGCTGCTCCACCAAGCTTTGAAGAAGGACAATCAACCTATAGACCTCCCAGATTCAATGGTCAATACTACGGCTGGTGGAAGACCAGGATGCATGATTTCATTATCGCAGGAGATTCAGAGCTGTAGGACATTATATGTGATGGTCCACATGTTCCCATGAAGAAGATTGAAGAAACAGGGCAAATGGTGCCGAAAGGAAGAAGAGAGTACAACGATACTGACAGAAAAGTTGTAGAAAAGAACTACCGTGCCAAGAAAATCTTGATGTGTGGCATAGGACCTGATGAGTACAACAGAGTCTCAGCTTGTGAAACTGCCAAGGAAATATGGGAGGCGTTGCAAACTGCTCATTAAGGAACCACTCAGGTCAAACAATCCAAGATTAACATGCTCACCATAGAATATGAACTTATTGGGATGAAGGATGATGAATCTATACAAGATATGCACACTAGATTCACCTCCATCATAAATGAGATTCATTCACTTGGAGATGTCATTCCCAGAAATAAGCTCGTAAGGAAAATCCTCAGCGTCCTACCTGGGTCTTGGGAAAGTAAGGTAAATGCCATCACGGAAGCTAAAGATCTACAGACTCTGAACATGGATGAGTTGATTGGTAATCTGAAAACTTACGAGATGAAAAGAAAGAAAGACAGTGAAAGAAGAGAGCCTAAGAAGGAAAAGAACCTGGTGCTTAAAGCTGAAAGGAGTGATTCAAGTGATGAAGATAGTGACATGGCCTATCTTACTAAGAGATTTCAAAAAATGGTTCGAAGAAATGGTGGCATACCAAAGTGGGTCAGTTCAAGTAAAACAAGGAACAACGATCTCTGTCACGGATGTGGAAAGTCAGGGCATTTCATCAAAGACTGCCCGCTCGCGAAACACGAGCAGTACAAGCAAAATCCTGACAAAGCAGGAAAAAGGAACCTGGTTCCAGAGAAAAGATTCAATAGAAAAAGTGAAGCTGACAATATCGTTAAGCAGGGTCTTGCTGCTTGGGGAGACTCCTCAAGTGAATCCGAAAGGGAATCAGATGCAGAAAATAGTTCCTTGATGGCAGTGGAAACTAAAGAAACGAAGTACGACTCACTGTTCGTGCTGATGGCTCAGTCATATGATGAAGATGAAGAAGATGAGGTAAGCTTCCGGGATGTTGAGAGAAATCTGAAATCCTATTCTTTTAAAATGCTAAGGTCTTTATCAAATGTCTTAATTAATGCCTACTATAGCCTTATAAACGATAAGGAGATCCTCACAATAGAACTAGGAGAGGCAGAGCAATCTAGAGATGATCTAGTGGTCTGTGTAGTAGACCGAGATGAGACCATAGCTAATCTTGAAATAGAAAAGGAGGCCTTGAATGAACGAATAACTACTGTGGAAAATGAGAGAGATGACCTGATTGTAGTAGTTGTTGATCTAAAAGAAACAATAGATGGCCTTAACAATGAAAAGCACACCTTAGAAGAAAAAGTTGCATCTACTGAAGAGGAAAGGGATGACCTGTTAGCAATATGCGCTGATATAGAGGAAACCAGTGAGGGACTCAATAGAGAACATAGGAATGTAAGTCTTGGGAAAGGGAAGGAAGTATCCAGTTAGGCGTATATCATACTCGAAAAAGAGTTAAATGTTGTAAAAACCAGTCTTTGCAGTGAACTCGAGAGGAATCAGCAACTCCAAGCTGAGTTGGAGAAAGTAAGAAATGATCTTGAGAAATCCTTGAAGTGGACCTGGTCCTCAGATGCTGTTACTGCCATGTATCTCAACAATAATGGGAACAAGCAGGGCATCGGGTTCCAAAGGGAGAAAACTCCCTACAACCCACACAGCAAGTATGTCACTGTACCTGATAACTGGCTATGTACCCACTGCGGAAACAATAGGCATTTTAAAGAAAATTGTCAGGACAGGGTTCAGTCTGCTCAGAAGAACAAAGCGTTCACTGATAGAGTGACTACTAGCAAAGGACCAGGTACCACTCGTAGAAAGCGGATGCTGCCTACGTGGACAAGGAAATCCCTCATTCATCCTTTTTTTAGTAACAAGGGACCCAAACTAGTTTAGGTTCCTAAATCTAACCCTTGATGTGCATGTGCAGGGAGCAGTGAGAGGAAGCAGACTGCGATGGACTATGGACAGTGAATGCCTAAAGCACGCAGCTGGAAATATCATGAAATGCTTCTCACTGAAAGCCCTGCAGGAATGGCATGTATCCTTGAGAAGAAAGTAAAGGGTACATTCTCAAGTGAATGAAAAGGCAGAGAGGTTCCCTTGGCACTCGAGTAGGAAAAGACGGAACTGGAAAATGATGCATGGATAGTGCTCATCGCCTATGGAATCACCAAGATTATGGGCAAAAGGAATGAACACTGCTCTCTCTTGAGAACAGGTGTTGAACCAGGTCCTTCCTAAATTAAAACTCGCCAGGAGCCGCCAATTGGAAGAAAATGCCTTGCTCCTGACAACAGGAAGGATCAGCTTGGGAAGCTCAATCCAAAAAAGACGAGCGAAGGAACCATTCTGGGTTACAATCCACAAAATAAGGCCACAAAGTCTCCAACAAAGGGCACACTAAATGGTAAGGGGTGCTCATGGGGTATTCAACAAGACACTTTTCCTTGCCAAGAAAGAAACGATGATGATCAATATGATGAACCAATCCTGTCTCTGGGAAGTATCTGAGGCTTCAAATAGGGAGGATGATAAAGTGAGCAAGATGAAGGAAACTGGCAAAAGACAACTCAACTTCCTCCATCACGTCTCACACAGAACCTGGTGCACCTGTCATGATTCATGCCTTATCTTCTGGAGACAAGGAAGCAAAATGAAATGACCTCATCAACAACTGGAGAGAAATTGCAAACACATTGAAGGGAGAGATCATCCTCTGAGGGTCAATATGAAGAAAGGATTGATCGGTGGAAAGCATTGCAGAACAGAAGACCAAACTCCAGATATCTGCATCAAAGCCTCAAGAAGAGAATATTTCGGATAAATCAAGGTGAAGATGGGGTCACAAGAATCTAATGAAGAACCTGATCTTCCATCTGCTGGTTGTGTAAGATACCATCAGGTAAAGGTAGCTAAAGTGTTTTCTGACCAAGCCTAACTCACATCAATACCGTTGTAGGTAAACACGCATGACGATCATAGAAGCTAAAGGTATGGCTATGAACTGCGAGAGGGGAGCTGCTAAAACTTTGTTCAAAAGACTGCTCTGGCATCAGATTCTTGTATCTCAGGTTAGTAGTAATGTGCTTATTCTGCATGCCCTCCTAAAACAAAAAAATATGTTTAACAAAATTAATTCAAATGCCACATCATCTGACTTTTCAGCGTCTGCGTGTCATGTCTTGTCTTTCAAATCCTTTCATCCCCTCTGCACGGTAACACTTTCCCACAAACCTACCGCCGTTCTTCAGAACTATTCAGAACCTGTTTCGCTATCCACTCATCATTAGCCCTTCTTCCAACAAAACCTTCTTTTTCTCTCAGGGCAAGTCATGAACCTTCATCTACTCTGTACAGCTGGGATCTTCTCTTCATCTCTCTCTATACTCGTCTACCAAGTATTCATCTAATGGCGATCGAAAAATCGTCTCATTCTCCCACCATTGACATCGTTCCCACTTCATCATTATCCTTGAAATCATCCCCAGAGCGTCATTATTTCACACCCTCTACCACCTTACCAACTCCTGGTTCCTCCTCCACTCCTACAGTCTTTCCATTTTTGATAAACCCTATTTACCATTATTTTGAGAATCCTATGTCTAGTCAATCCTACGATCTCATCAAAAATCACACAGGAGGTTTTACTCCTCAAGTATCAGAAGCCCCTGAGGATGATCCTGACGAGTATCTGAACACCTCCATGTTGGACTCAGTGACTTTCAAGGAGTCACCAGAAAAGGAAGCAACTCATAACATCATGGATATAACTGCTAAGAGTGTGATGAATGAAGGAGCATATCTCTCGTCTGAGTACCAGGGGGAAGAAATTCCATTTCTAGGAGATGTAGGAACCACAACACTCCTCGAGTCCCTGGCTCATGAGATATTCTTAGAAAAGCCTTCTGATGAACCTGATTCTCTTCCACGCAAACTCACTCCTGCACCTCCTGTTCACTCCAAGCTCTTAGAGTCTTCCTCCAAATCACTCACTATCAAGTCACTACAGCGAAAGAGTTCTGAATCCTCATTTCAGAAAAGTAAGAGGAGTGTCAAGACAAGGAAAAAGAGGAAAATGAATCCAAAGGATTTCATCAAGAGTGTGTCAGTAAACCAAATAGACCAAGATGCTTCCAAGGAACCTGGTTCCTCAGTACAACAATCTATGACAATTCAACAGTCTATGAAAAGGGCCTTCGATGAAATTGTTGAGAAACAGAAAGGGTCATCTGTAAAGTACAGTAGCAAGTCTAAACGGAGTCTAACTGAGCTAGTCGTGTCTGAGGACAATAGTGTGGGGATGGCAAGCTGGAAAGGAAAGTCTGTCGAAGGGTCTAGCAAACAAAAAGAGGAAACTGTTAAGGAACCTGGTACAATAAAGTCTATGACCCGTGATGGTGGTCTTTGGCAACAGAGATTAAGAACTCAGAAAGTGTTATAGGGTCGTACATTTGATCCGGCAATTTCGGAGATGACAGGCATGAGACAAATTCTAGAGATCGTGGAATTTCAACAATGGGAACAATTGTTTGAAGAGAGAATACCTCTGGTGTACGAAGATGCAGTACAAACTTTTTACGCATCTCTTTTCACCGTGGAGGGGGATCACATTTGTGCGCTTGTAAATAGAGTAGACATTGTACTCGACGCTTCGATGTTGGGAAAAATTCTCAGAATTCCCTGTGAAGGTATGTCCTCAGTTAAGGGTGTCTGTGGAGTAAACTTTTGGAGAGCAATCATGAAAGAACAAGGTATTCAACAGGGGGAACAGGTGCATAAGAAGGTTTTGCTTCCTGAGTACCAGCTTCTCTTTGAACTGGTCAATAAAGTGCTCTTACCCCGCTCTGAGAGGCGCTGTATTGCTACAAGATCGGACATGGTCCTGACGGAAGTGCTCGATGAGTTTGTTCCAATCAACCTGCCTGCAATCATGATAGACCATACGTAGAAGGTGGCAAATTTCAAGGGTGGAAATCATGGGTTACCTTATGGCTTTCTCCTCACTCAGGTGTTCAGATTCTATAAGGTCCCCTTGGGGAATCCCAAAGTGGGCACATGCAAACAGACCTTCTCTAAGACCACTCTAGAAGAATGTGAATGTATTGAAAAGGTTGGTGGAAGCATCTCGACCATCTCTCAGCTAATCAACGCTCAAAATGTAGCCTTTGAGGAAATAAGAAGGCTGAGGGCTCAAAATGCCATACTGGAAACTCAACTTAGTCAAGCAGTTAAAGGACCCGATTCTGTACATGAGGAAATTACGCAACTGACAAAGGAAATTGAGAGACTTCGGGCTCAATTACTTGAAGAACAATTGTCCGCAAATGCTAGACTGGACCTGGTTCTCAAAACCATGGCTATCTCTTCTTCCAAGCCTCCTTCCTTTAGTATCCCCTAGGATCCTCCTTGTGTCAAGCTATTTTTGCTCTAACCTCCTGTGGCTGCTGTTTTACTTTTGTTTGCATGTTTTTGTTGTGATGGCATGTTGTATTTAACCATTACTGCTCCTGAATTACTCAGTCCAATGTAAACATTAATGAAACAGCTTCTTTTTCGTTGCTTGTACAATCCTATGTTCCTTTGGCTTCTCTTTTCTGTCATGTTGTGTGCACATATAAGCATGAGCTAGCTGTGTTAGACTTCTTTATGCTTCTTACCTGCTGGTGCTATTTTTAATTCCTATCCTTTTTAATGATGCCAAAAGGGGGAAAAGAAGAAGTGTGAGAGAAGTGTGAAGTGTGAGAGAAGTGTGAGAATGAGGGAGATCTTAGATTACGGGGGAACTTACGTATGAGAATGATGGAGATCTTAGATTACGAGGGAGATCTTAGATTAAGGGGAACTACTGGCATCTCATCTGGTTATTTTTGCTCTAAACAAATACTGTCCATGCCTAAGTTTGTCATCATCAAAAAGGGGGAAATAGATGGGTTTTCAGTATTTTATGTTTTGATGATCTAACAAACTTGTCATGAAGAACCAGATAGAGCACCTGGCGCATAGGACATACATTTCATGTGAACTAATCGAAGCCTGAAAATCAGCAAAGGGAGGAACACAACAGGGACCTGATGATCTGGCCCTTTAGGGTTCTCCGACACAAGCAAGTCAATGACTGTACACAATCAAGATAAAGAGGAACACAACAAGGACCTACTGTCTTAGGGTTCTTTGACAAAAAGTACAAGTCAAGTGCACAACTGGAACGTGACAGAAGAAAGTGACCATTTGGAAACTGTTACAAAAGAGAAACACAACTAGGACCCGGTCTGTTGGTGTGTCCTGATAGGAAGTACAAAGCCCACTATCCAGCTGGAACGCAACTGCCCAGAAGTGGCTGTGCAGATTGTACAACAGTCACTTCTCATTGGGAAGAAGTATACACCTTGAGTTGACATCACTATCTATTGTGCCATCTTTTGTGATAAAACAACCTGGTGCAAGACATACTATTTTTTGTGCATTCAGTGATATTCTCTCAAGCATAACAAAGTTCATCTAGCATTGAAGTTACTGGTGTGTCTAGAACAAGAAGACAACTCCACTATGGATCAGTTTCTAACCGAGTCTTATGTACGTCCATAGTTGAGTTGTAATCTTGTTAATTGTTCTACATTGTAATTCCTAGTTTGCTTTCTTAGAAGCGTTGTCTTAGGAACAAACCAAATTTGTAAATTTTGGAGTTTATGTTGTGACTAGGAATAGTCATAAGTTAAATCCTCTGTAACTAGGAGAGTTATAGAGTGGCTTGTGGTGGTGCATCACGAGTTAGTTTGATGTCTTTGCAAAAGGGTGTTTGCAAAGTGGCTTGTAATAGGTAGATTACAAGTTAGTTGAGTTTAAAGCCTACAGGTGTAGGTCGTGGTTTTTTGATCCGCTTGTGCGGGATTTTTCCACGAAAGAAAAAATCTCTGGCCTTCTTTACATTCAGTCGTTACTGCATTCTACGTATCAGTCTCATAGAGGACCAGGTACTCTATAGTTTGGTGGACTCACATAAGTCAACACAGATAATCTTAATACAAATACGAAATTCATAATAAACTCCACCCAGAACTGGTGTCATAATTTCACAGACTATCTACGAGTATTACAAATAGTGGTCTGAACAAAGAAATACAAATCTGTCTCAGAAATAGATAAAACAGAAAAGAAGCTGGATAGAAGGGGACGCCAAGGCCTGCGGACGCCTGCAGGACTACCTCGGGTCTCCACTGGACTGAAGGCAGCGACCTCGAACTACGGTCCGTATGGTCCAGTATCGGGATCTGCACAATCAGTACAACCGATCCCATGTACTGGTAAGTGCCGAGCCTAACCTCGGCGAAGTAGTGACGAGGCTAGGACACGACCAACATCATAAACTTGTGCAGTTTAACAGTATCTAACAGAATAACAAAAATAGAAGCTATCAGAAATTTACGGGAAGGGGCAACATGCTATGGGGGTACCAGAATAAGGAAAACACAGAAATAACGAAAACGAAACAATTAAGGCACTTGAACCGATAACAACAAATAATCACAGCAACATAAAACAAATGCACGGCATTACCCTTCGTGCTTTTACTCTCAATCCTCACCATGCAATCAATAATGGAAATGTGCACGGCATCACCCTTCGTGCTTTATCACTTTTCCTCACCATGTGAATAATAGAAATGTGCGCGGCATCACCCTTCGTGCTTTATCTCTCTTCCTCACCATATGCATCAATATAAATATAAATGTGAACGGCATCACCCTTCGTGCTTTATCACTCTTTCCTCACCATATGCATAAGTATGAATGTGCACAACATCACTCTTCGTGCTTTATCACTCTTTCCTCGCCCAAACAGTAGAAACAATAACGTGCTGACAAGGGAATCAACAATAGAAACAAATACATCCCGGCAAGGGAATCATCTATAACCAATCTCGTTCCAATAGTTATCTTCACAAAATGAATCTCAACTTGAGCCAATACTCAACAATGGTCAAATACCAAGAAAATATCATAAGTCTTGTTCAACGGGGATAGTCATCAATTTAAGCATGGATAGTACATAATAAGAATCACAACAGTCACAATATAAGACTCATCGGGCATGCTTGACACCAACGTATAGATACTCGTCACCATACCTATACGTCGTACAAAACACTAACACGTAGCAAATAAGACACAACACCTATTCCCTCAAGCTAAGGTTAGGCCAAATACTTACCTCAGTTCCACGGACAAAATCACGCCTCAATTATCGCTTTACCTCTCGATTCCACTTCCAATCCGCTTGTATCTAGTCATAATTTACTTAATAACATCAATAAATGCTAAACAAACCAATTCTAATGCATGAATATCAATTTCCCAATCTTTTTCCCAAAAGGTTAAAACCGACCCTGGCCCGCTTGGTCAAAACTCGAAGTTCGAACCAAAAACCGACTACCCATTCACCCACGAACTCAAATATGCAATTGGTTTTGAAATTGGACCTCAATTTGAGGTCCAAATCCCCAAAATTCGAAAATCCTAATTTCTCCCAAGAAAACCCAATTTCCCATGAAAAACCCTAGAATTTGAAGTGAAATCATGTAAAAAGATGAGTTAGATTGAAGAAGAAGAAGAAGAAGAAGAGTTAAGATTCATTTACCTATGAATTGGGGAAGAACTTGCTCTAGAAAAATCGCCCTTAGGGGTTTAGGTTTTGAAATTCTGAAGAATGAAGTGAAAATCCCGTCCAAGACCCCTTTTACTCAGCTGTAGATGTCGCAATTGCGACTGGAGCTTCGCATTTGCGAAGCTCGCAAATGCGAAAAAGGCATCGCAATTGCGAACCTTCCTCATGTCTGCTGCCATCGCAAATGTAACCTTTTGGCCGCAAATGCGAAGATTCCCCCTGCCCTGTTGACTTCGCAATTGCGAAGGATTATTCGCAAATGTGAACTTATGCTAGCCAGGGCTTCTTCGCAATTGCGATAAAGCCCCTCGAAATTGCCAAGCCTGACAGGCTCGCAATTGCGAAGCCTGACCTCGCAATTGCGAGATCAGAGCCTACAACAATACTGAACCTGCAACAACCATTTCTCTAAGTCCAAACTCACCCTGTGGCCTATCCGAAACTCACCCGAGCCCTCGGGGCTCCAAACCAAACATGCACGCAAGTCTAAAAACATCATATAGACTTGCTCGTGCGATCAAATCATCAAAATTACATCGACAACTACGAATTTAACCTCAAATTCATGAAATTCTTACGAACATTGAAATTTTTCATTTTCTCAACTAAGGGTCCGGTTCATATCAAATCAACTCTGATTCTTACCAAATTTCACAGATTCAACTTAAATATTATTTTAAAACTGTAACGGGCTCCGGAACCAAAATATGGGCCCGATACCATCAAGATCACACACCATTTTATTTCCAAAAGTCCTTATATTTTCCAGCAAATAATTTTCTTTAAAAATTCTTTTCTCGGGCTAGGGACCTCGGAATTCGATTTCGGGCATACGCCTAGGTCCCATATTTTACTACGGACCCTACGGGACCGTCTAATCACGGGTCCGGGTCCGTTTACCAAAAATGTTGACCGAAGTCAACTTTAATCAATTTTAAAGGCCAAATTTAATAAATTTTTTAAATTTCACATAAAAGCTTTCGGAAACGCGCCCAGACTGTGGACGCAAATTGAGGTGAAATAAAAGGAGGTTCTTACGGCCTCGGAACACAGATTTGACTTCTAAAATAAGAGATGACCTTTTGGGTCATCACTGTGTGTGTGTGTGTGTATGATATATATTTTGAAATGGCTATACAATGTCATTTTTTCATGTTTTTCAATAGATTTTTACCTTCATATACACTATTTGAAACTTTATTATCTTCCCTACTCAAATTTCAATTTAATTATGGTCATATAAAATTTATCAATTATATACAAATAATATTAAATGAGTATCCCTTTATATTAGGAATTGAATAAGCAATATCAATTATTTCCTTATCCCTTATACTTGCCCACTCTCTCTCTCCCTCTCTCTCTCTGTGTCTCTCTACTCTCCTTCTCTCTTTTTTTCTCCAATTTTCTTCATTTGATGTTCTCTATTTTTTTATGCTTTCTTGTTGTATAGAGTTTTAATAGAATTCATTAATGGATTTCAGACGTTTTAACTTAGCAATTTCCTTTCATGTTGCAGAATTGGTGTTCAAATTGAAATTTTCAGTCAATAAATTTTGAAGGTGTTTGACTCTCCACCGTTGACAGCCATTAAGAAACTTTGAAGCTTTGAAATCGTATTTGGATTTTCAAAAACCATTATTTATTTGGATTGGGTGTTGTTGCAAACAATTGGAAATATTGTTTGGAGCTTATATCTTAATTTTGAGGGTGTTTGGTGAAGATTAGACTTGATTTTGGCTGAATTTCAGATTGAAACTCGAAGAAGAAGAACACATGACATACAATATACTTACAAAATTGTATTAAAGTTGTATTATAATTATATGTCAATTATATTTTGTTGTAGTTATATATATATATATATATATATATATATATATATATATATATATATATATATATATATATATATATATATATATATAAATGTTGTATAAAAGTTAAAAAGTAGTTGTATAATATATGTATCGTTGTATAAAATTTATATTTATCAGTACTATCTTTTTACATAAAGTTGTTAATATGTATCAATATTGTATTAAGAGAGTAAGTTTTGATTGGAATTTTAGAGAGGAAGAAGCACACACCACAGACAAAATGTATATATACAAATTAGATACAAAATATATACCAAATACATATTGTATAAAAATTGTATTTAAGTTGTATGATATTGTAGTTATATTTAATTGGGTAGAAACTGTCACGACCCAAGTTCGCCCTCCGTGAACTTTCGTGATGGCACCTAGTCTCTACGACTAGGTAAGCCTAACAAATTGCGGAAAAGGGAAACAAAATGCGAAACTAGCAAAAACTGCGGATAAAACATAATAAAAACGTTTAAGCTGCCGCTCGGCTATACAAATACACACTCTCAAAACTGAATCAACTCCCAAAACCAGGAATCTCATGAAATCACAAGCTGTAGATACTACATAGTGGTCTAACTCTAGAATGTCTAATCAAAGGAAGTACAGAAGGCCTATAGCTAAAAGAGAGAATAGAGAGGGACTCCTCGGTCTGCGGACGTGGCATATATACCTCGAAGTCTCTGAAGATCGCCTCGCCTCACTGATAGTATAGTTGAGCCGAAGAACCTGGATCTGCACATGAAAAACATGTGCAGGAAAGGGCATGAGTACACCTCAGCGGAAGTGCCAAGCCTAACCTCGATCGAGTAGTGACGAGGAAGGTCAGGGCCCTACTGGTTTTATATATATATATATACACGAAATAAAACAGTATGAAGTACGACAGTATAACTAAAGACACTAACAGTTGATAAAGAGTAAGATCACATACAGAATATGCTCAGTACACAGAGATACAACAGGGGATCTCCCAGGATATCGTCCCGTAGTCCCAAATGTAAAGGTACAGAGGATCTCCCGGGATATCGTCCCGTAGTCCGAATCATAAATATACAGGGGAAACTCCCGGAATACCAATCATAGTCCCAAACGTAAATATCCAGTACAGGAGAATCTCCCGGGTGCCGTCCCGTAGTCCCAAATGTAAAGTGCAGGGGGATCTCCCGGAATACCGATCCGTAGACCCAAAATAAACATGCGGGGGGGGGGGGGGGGGTTCTCCGGGGAGACCGTCCCGTAGTTCCAAAGTAAACACACCACAGTCTCAAGAAAAAATTTACAGTTCTATTCGAGAATAAACAGGAATTCTACTATAAACATGCTGCACAGAATACAAGTAAGCAGTTGAAGCAGGTAAGACAATTAAGTCACATAAGCATGCTTTTCCTAAACTAAACAAGAGGCTTCAAGTACAAGTATTGCTCAATTAAAGAATACATAGACATTTACTTAATGAAAACAGACGGGGTATTTTCAACAATTAGCACGTGTACGCACTCGTCACCTCACGTTCACGGCACTCATATAACAACAGTACCAAATCCTAAGGGGAGTTCCCCCACACAAGGTTAGGCAAGCCACTTACCTCGAACCAGCTCAAAATCAATCCGAAACCACGCTCTTGCCACGAGTATCCAACTCTGAGTGGCCCAAATCTATTCAAATCAATTGCATAATGTAAATATAACTACAAAGAACGAATTTAGCTAAAGGAATCGAAGCTAAGGTACGAAAATAGAAAAACGCCCAAAAATCCTCCCCGGCCCACGTCTCGGAATCGGGTAAAAGTTACCAATTTAGAACACCCATTCACTCACGAGAACACTCGTCCAAAAATCACTCAATTCCGACCACTAAAACCCAAAAACTTGGTTGGGGAATATTTCCTCAATTCTCTCAATTTTTCACCCCAAATCCGATATTAAATGACAAAACTAAGATTAGATTGATGGAATACAACTAGAAAGGGTTAAGGAATTGTTACCCACTGATTTCCTCTTCAAAATCTTCCCAAAAATTGCCTTACCCCGAGCTCCAAATTGATTTTCCAAGTTACGAACTCAAATCATCGATTTTTCATATTTTTGCCCAGCGATTTCCGTTTCGGCGACCATGGGACCGCACCTGCGGCTGGGGACTCGCACCTACGAGATTTCATTAAACGACCATAAACCGCACCTGCGCTACCTTCTCCGCAGATGCGGTCCAATAACCGCATCTGTGGTCACTGGCCAATAGTGCCAAAATTGCACCTGCGGCTCACTCCATCGCATCTGCGGGCCGCACCTGCAGGCTCCTCACCGCAGGTGTGAAAATACCAGAAGCAACAACCTTCAGATTTTGCCTAAGTCCAAATTCACCTTCGCAAAGCATCCGAAACTCACCCTAGGCCCCCGGGACCTCAACCAATCATACCAACTAATCCTAAAACATCATACGGACTCATTCCAACTCTTGAATCACATCAAACAACGCTAAATCCACGTATCATCCTCCAATCCACGCCTAAGGAACTTGAAATTTCAAGAATCCTACACTCGATGATAAAACCAACCAAACCAAGTCCGATTGACCCCAAAATTTGCACACAAGTCACATTCAACACTACAAAGCTATTCCGACTCTCGGAATGGGATTCCGACCCCGATATTAAAATTTCACTATCGATCCGGAAACTTCAAAATTTTAACTTTTGGTATTTCAAGCCTAAATAAGCTACAGACCTCCAAAACACAATCTGAACACGCCCCTAAGCCCCAAATCACTCAACGGAGCTAATGAAATCGACAGAATTCCATTTCGAGGCCGTCTTCACACTGTTCCTACTACGGTCCAAATTCTAAAGCTTAAACTCTCATTAAGGGACTAAGTGTCCCAAAACACTCCGAAACTCATAACGAATCCTCCCGACAACTCACAATAGCAGAAACAAACACGGGGAAAGTAGTTAATAGGGGATCGGGGCGTTAATTCTTAAAATGACCGACTGGGTCGTTACATCCTCCCCCTCTTAAAACATTCGTTCATCCTCGAACGAGCATAGAGACATACCTGAAGTGGTGAAAAGATGAGGGTGACGGTTGCGCATATCCTGCTCGGTCTCCCACGTCTCCTCCTTGACCGGCTGACCCTGCCACTGAACCTTTACTGATGCAATGTTCTTTGATCTCAGCTTTCGAACCTGTCTGTCCAATATAGCTATTGGCTCCTCAACATAAGATAGATCCTTGTCCAGCTAGACTCAACTGAAATCCAACACGTGTAACGGATCACCGTGATACCTCTAGAGCACGAAACATGAAATACCGAAGGAACTCCTGCCAAGCTGGGAGGTAAGGCAATCTCATAAGCAACCTCCCCAACACGTCTCAATTCCTCAAAAAGGCTAATAAACCTTGGACTCAATTTCCCTTTCTTCCCAAATCTCATAACGCCCTTCATAGGCGAAACCCGAAGCAAAACCCACTCTCCAACCATATAGGAAACATCACGAACCTTCTGGTCCGCATAGCTCTTCTGTTTGGACTGTGCTGTACGGAGTCTATCCTGAATCACCTTAACCTTCTCCAAGGCATCCTGAACCAAGTCTGTGCCCAATAATCTGGCCTCGCCCGGCTCGAACCAACACACTGGGGATCTGAACCGTCTACCATACAAAGCCTCATATGGTGCCATCTGAATGCTGGACTGGTAACTGTTGTTGTAGGCAAACTCCGCCAGTGGCAAGAACTGATCCCAAGACCCTCCAAACTCCATCACACACGCACGGAGCATATCCTCGAGAATTTGAATAGTGCGCTCGGACTGTCCATCCGTCTGGGGGTGAAATGTTATTCTCAACTCCACCCAAGTACCCAACTCATGTTGTATGGCCCTCCAGAACCGTGGTGTGAACTGAGTACCTCTATTTGAAATGATGGAAATTGGAATACCATGCAGATGAACAATCTTCCGGATATAAATCTCCGCCAATCGTTCTGACGAATATGTAGTACACACAGGAATAAAATGTGTGGACTTGGTCAGCCGATCCACAATCACCCAAATGGCATTGAACTTCCTCAAAGTCCGTGGGAGTCCAACTACAAAGTCCATGGTGATCTGCTCCCACTTCCACTCCGGAATCTCTATTTGCTGAAGCAACCCACCCGGTCTCTAGTGTTCATACTTTACCTGCTGACAATTGAAGCACCAAGCTACAAACCCAACTATATACTTCTTCATCCGCCTCCACCAATAGTGCTGCCTCAAGTCCTAGTACATCTTCGCGGCACCAAGATGGATGGAATATCGCGAACTATGGGCCTCCTCTAGAATCAACTCCCGAAGCCCATCAACATACCCTACATCCTCAATACCCCGTCATCACCAATAGTCACATCTTTGGAATCACCATGCAGAACCTTGTCCTTGAGGATGAGCAAATGAGGGTCATCATACTGACGCTCTCTAATATGATCAAATAAGGAAGACCAAGAAATCACACAAGCTAGAACTCGACTGGGCTCCGAAAGATCCAATCTCACAAACTGGCTGGCTAAGGCCTAGACATCCATCGCCATGGGCCTCTCCGCTACTGATAAATAAGCCAAACTCCCCAAACTCTCCGCCCGGTGACTCAAAGCATCGGCCACCACATTGGCCTTGCCGGGTGATACAAGATAGTGATATCATAGTCCTTCAGGAGCTCTAACCACCTCCTCTGGTGCAAATTAAGGTCCTTCTGCTTGAACAGATGCTGCAAAATCCGGTGATCGGTATAGATCTCACAAGGAACAATACAGATCTCACAAGAAACACCGTACAAGTAATGACGCCAGATTTTCAAGGCGTGAACAATAGCACCTAACTCGAGATCATGGACAGGATAATTCTTCTCATGTACCTTCAACTGTCTGGACGCGTAGACATTCACCCTACCATCCTGCATCAATACTGCTCCAAGGCCAATCCTCGAGGCATCACAATAGACAGTATAAGACCCCGAACCTGTAGGCAATACAATATTGGAGCTGTAGTCAAAGCTGTCTTGAGCTTCTGGAAGCTCTCCTCACACTCTTCTGTCCACTAGAATCGAGCACCCTTCTGGGTCAGCCTGGTCATAGGTGCTGCAATGGATGAAAATCCCTCAACAAATCGACGGCAATAACCCGCCAAGCCAAGAAAACTACGGATCTCTATAGCTGAGGATGGTCTGGGCCAACTCTGCACTGCTTCCACTTTCTTCAGATCCACCTTTATCCCCTCACTCGATACCACATGACCTAAGAATGTCACGGAATCCAACCAAAACTCACATTTCGAGAACTTTGCATATAATTTCTTTTCTCTCAAAGTCTGAAGCACTGTCCAGGTGCTGATCATGATCTTCCCGACTCCGGGAGTATACCAGAATATCATCAATAAAGATAATGACGAACGAGTTAAGATATGGCCGGAACACACTGTACATCAAATGCATGAAGGTTGTTGGGGCATTGGTCAGCCTAAATAACATAACAAGGAACTCGTAATGACCATACCGAGTCCTGAAAGCAGTCTTCGGGATATCTAGCTCCCGAATCTTCAACTAATGGTAACCTGAACGCAATTCAATCTTAGAAAACACTCGTGCACCCTGTAACTGGTCAAACAAATCATCAATACGAGGCAAAGGATATCGGTTCTTCACTGTAACTTTGTTCAACTGGCGATAATCAATGCACATACGCATAGAACTATCCTTTTTCTTCACAAACAAGACAAGAGCACCCCAAGGTGATACACTGGACCGAATAAACCCTTATCAAGCAATTCCTATAATTGATCCTTCAACTTCTTCAACTCAGGAGGAGCCATACGGTACGGAGGAATGGAAATGGGCTAAGTGCCCGGCAACAGTTCAATGCCAAAATCAATATCTCTATCGGGTGGCATGCCCAGAAGATCAGCTGAAAATCTCGTACT
Source organism: Nicotiana attenuata (assembly GCF_001879085.1). Lineage (NCBI taxonomy): Eukaryota > Viridiplantae > Streptophyta > Magnoliopsida > Solanales > Solanaceae > Nicotiana > Nicotiana attenuata. The sequence goes on along the minus strand of NW_017674310.1, from coordinate 30,433 downwards.
ACTGGGACTGAATCAACTGTAGTGGTATCAATACTGACATCTCTCACATAGGCTAGATACGCGTCACACCCCTTCTCAACGATTCGCTGAGCCTTATGGAATGAAATAACTCTACTGGTAGTATGATCTAAAGTACCCCTCCATTCTACTCGCGGTATACCTGGCGTAGCCAGCGTCACGGTTTTGGCGTGACAATCAAGAATAGCAAAATGGGGCGACAACCAGTCCATGCCTAAGATAACATCAAAATCTACCATGTTGAGCAATAATAAATCGGCTCTAGTCTCAAAACCACTAAGAGCAACCAAACACGACCGATAAACGCGGTCCACAACAAGAGAATCTCCCACAGGAGTAGAAACATAAACAAGGGAACTCAAAGAATCCCGAGATATGCCCAAATGCGAGGCAAAATAAGAGATACATAAGAATAAGTGGAGTTTGGATCGAATAATACCGATGCATCTCTATGACAAACCAGGACAATACCTGTGATGACAGAATCGGAGACAACAACGTCAGTACGGGCAGGAAGGGCATAGTATCTGGCTTGGCCTCCCCCTCTAGGGCGACCTCTACCTCCCCGACCTCCACCTCTAGCTGGCTGGGCTGGTGGTGTAGCAATGATCGCAGCCAACTTCGCACTACTATAAAGTAGGAAGAGAGGGTCGTAATAGCTTTTACCCGATTTGTGGGTCGGGATCGAGTCCACAGAGAGCTCGGATTGAAGTTGGGTATCTACTTAGCTTAGGGTCGCGTGTGTGTTCTTAATTGATCTTCTCATAATTTTTGGGGTTTTCTTTATATTCTACTATTATAAAACTACTAATTAGAATTGAAATTAGATTATGTTAAGAGATAATTGCTAAGAGTTGTATCTAATGGATTGAGGGGCACTAGGGTAGTGACTTTCACCTAGGTGGCTAATTGACGGGTAATTGCTTCTAAAGCTTGATTGACATGATTGGGGAAATAAGTATAACCGTTGCACAATTTTACCCACTCTCACACCTCTCGGTAGAGAGAGTGATTTTGCCCAATTGACTCTCTCGAGACCAAATGGGTAGGCAAATTAGCTCAAGCAACTAGGGTTCAAGTCGGGTAATTACTCTCTCGAGGTTTAACCCTTTAATTGGGACTAACAATTCTCTTGAGTCCATCCCAATTCCTCGTCGGGTCAATTTTGGAGACTTAGGCTCTCTCTCTCAAGAAGAGCCAAGTCAACTTAGCACAAACCAGTGTTTGCAACCACCAATTCATAAATTAAACCATAAAATTGACCTAAATACAAAAACCCATAGTCAATCTAACCTTAAATCACAACACCCATCAATTACCCACACTAGGGTTGAGCCACAACCCTAGCTAATGGGTTTACCTACTCATGCTTGAACAAGAAAATAGAGAAATAGATGAAAAAGATGACATATTAATTAAGCACTAAAGTAAAATACAAGAATCTATCGTTAAAAGTAAGCTAAGATGCCAAAAATGGCTACAGATGATGTTCTCACGAGCGCAGCTGCTAAAATAAAATAGCTGATACCCTAAAAATGGAAAAAGATTTTATTTATTCTAAGCTGGAAAAACTGGACAAAAATGCCCCTGCGGGCCGCACAAAATGGACTGCGGCCGCACTAGGCTCTTGGAATTCAAATCCTGGCTCTCTGAACTTGGGCTCCGCGGACCGCGCAAAGTGGACCGCGGCCGCGGAGGCAGCTAGCGCGGTCCGCACAAACATGACCGCGGACCGCATGGCTTTGAAACTTGGCAATTTCAACTCTCTGAAGTTCTCTTCCGCGGACCGCACATAATGGCAGTGCGGCCGCGGAGCCTTCACCGCGGACTGCACAATGTGTACTGCAGCCGCGTTGCTTGAAGCTTGGTTTTGCCATTCTCTGAATCTACCTAGTGCGGACCGCACAAAATGGACTGCGACCGCACTTGGTTTTATGCCTTACAATCTGCTCTCTGAATCTCCCTAGTGTGGACCGCACAAAGTGTAGTGCGGCCGCACTAGGCCTGTTTGTCCTGAGTTTGCCTTGTTTTTGGTACTTGTGCAGATTTCACTCCTTTTGAGCCGATCTTTGACATTTCGTCACTTTGTCGATCAAACCTGCAATCAAGCACAACCTATGAGCCTTTGGGACTATTTTGTAACAATTTATAATCAAAGCATAAGCAAGAAGGAGCATAAAACACGTCAAAATCCCTAGTTATCAACTCCCCCAAACTTAAGCTTTTGCTTGTCCTCAAGCAAACAAAATAAGAACCACCCCTTAAGGTAAAATCCAAGAATTTCCACCTATCCTAAAGATACCTCAATAAGCATCAATTGGGACTAACAATTGCCCTCAATACGAATGCATCATTAACAAAAATTTAACCTTTGAAAAATCATGGATCAAGTGCGACACAAGAGCATCAAGAGTTGACTCAACACATCAAAGAACTCTTTCAATTACTTTGGTCATTGTTGAACCCAAACTCACACATCCTCAACTCTCCCTAGGCAAACCTCACCTTTAGAGTAGTGTCACACAAAACGAGGTTAATGGAAATTCACTCATCTCTCTCAAGGAAAGGTCACAAGTCCGGCTCTAGGTACCATATGCTTGCCCCTTATGTAAGTATCCACTAATGTAAGCTTCATTCAACTCAAGATCATATAGGGCTTTTATGGAGTCATTGTAAAGGCTTTTGGTTCAGGGTAGGAAATGTTTTGGTCTAAGTAGGTTCCATCTTCCCTTAAGCACTTCTTTTGATTCATTTGGCACAATTCACTTGACTCTTTGAGTCATTTCACCTCTTTTCAAGGGGTTAGAGAGACCCATTGTCACTCTTTCTTATGCATTTCAATTCTTTTCTCCTTTTTCAACTTTCCGCACCTTTCTTTCTTTCACTTTTCTTGAATCCCTTTTTGTTCTTTCTCACATTGAGCATTCTTTTTGTCTTTTTGCTTTTCTTTCTTTTTCATTGCCTTTCCTTTTTCTTCATTTTTGTGCCTTATACCACTTTGTTGTCATCCTCGTCTCTCCCCCAAACTTATACTTTTGCCATGTGCTCAAGAAAAGATCGGGTGCCAAGAGATGGTATCTTTTAGAGCGGGTATAGGCTTGTAACATGGTTCTTGAAAGAAAAAGGTCTAAGGCTCAAAAGGGTTAACTAGGGATCATATCATTGGTAGGCTATGGAATTTGTTCAACTATCATTTGGATAAAGGAGAGCCTATGATCACTTCTCAAGTCAAATTTCACTTAAAAGTTCGCCTCAACAAACATTCAGGGCAAGTTCTAGACCAATGGCTCGGGACTAGGACTCGCAATTCGATTTCTCACCACACAAGCTAAAGGATTGCTAAAGACATAGAGTCGGGGGCCCACAACGACCTTAGATACGATTTGAGCACACAATGGTCCCGAAAAACCACTTGATGATTATCGGCCAACGCAAGAGTCTCAAGGCCACAACTTTTACCATCCTAAACACAACATTTTGTCTTTGACCATGGGATTAAAGGCAAATGTGCTAGGCCTAAGTGAAGCTTTGCTTGAGGTACCCTTAACTATAAACTACCAAAAACAAAAGAAACAAAAACGGACTCAAACCCTTAAGAAGGTTGTCACGCCATCTATCATTGGGAAGAGCCACCCGGTTCATACAAAACTCTACCTTTGGAAAGAACCGTGGCATTAGGAAAACCAAAGGCTTATTAAAACGTCCAAAACAAAACAAAAGGCTACGAGCCTATATAAGAAGCTAAAAACGAAAAATTTTTGCGAAAATAGAAAATAGAATGAATATGTACAATAGGGGCTTTGAATATACAACGGGGAATGAATATATACAATGATGTAACTTTATATACAGACCAAAGGATAGATAAAAAGTGCGATAAAAGTAACTAAATGTAAAATTATAAACAGACCAAATGAAAAACAAGAAAGTATAAAATGAAGCAGTATATATACAATCATCCAACAAAAATATAGGCGCACCCCCTCAAATAAAAGCTTGCATTGTCCCCAATGCCAACTAAACAAAATAAGCACAAAAAATAATCAAGAAAGGATATGAAGACTCTCTAAGCCTCGTCCGTCTACATAGGATCATGAGTGGTCCCTAGGTCCTCTGTGTGCTCGGGAACCTCAGACTGGTTCCCGGTATCCTGCTGCTCAGCTGCTGGGACCAGGGACTGGACCGGCTGTGGATCTGGTACATCCTGTGGCTGACTGGAGGAAGCCTCCGGTGGGTCTGCCAACTGGATGATGGCATCATCTGCACTAGGGATCTTCCTCCTCTTCTTTGGAGGCCTCTGTGTCTGCTCCGGATCTGTAGCTGCTACCGGAACTGCTTCTGCAGCTGGGTCCTCAAACAATAAGTCTAAAGGCAGCTGGTCTGCCTTCAGTCTATCTACATCCACCCTCAGCTCCTTCACGGACTCCCTGGAGGCCCGTGTCTTGCGCAGCTTTTTGTGCTCCTTGGCAAGCTCCTTTAGAGCCTTGCCATGTGAATCCACTGCCTTTGCTAAATCAGCCCGGGTGCTGAGAATCTTCTCCTGGTTTTCTAATATCATCTTCAATGCATCCTCAATGGACTGTGGGACCTGTACTGGCTGAGGAGCTGACTGAGCTGCAATGGTGGAGGTCAAGGTAGACAACTTGGTTGAAGTAGTATACATCCAGTTGTTCAGGCTCTGAAGTGTCTGGCTCGGCCGGTGGGCAGTGATAGGATGGGTCCGGGAAGATGGAATCTCCGGGCCAGCTGAGGTAGAAGGACCTGGAGGCAAGTCAGCAGTAGTGGAAGGTCCGGGAGGCATGTCAGCAACTATGGAGGCAGGCTCAGTGGAGGCCTCTACCACAACTGGCTCTTCAGACTGTCCAATTGGGGCGGAAGTAGGGGCCTTGTAGTTCTTGTCCTTGGGGTTGTCTGGCCCCTTCAAACTATACCATGAAAATGGAACTACTGGTTTGGCCTTGACATCATAGGACTTCTTTTCCACCTCCAAGTCCCGGAAATACATAGAGAGGGTTTTGGGGTAAGGGTAGTTCCGGTCGTGTTCTGCACCCACTAAGGAGATAATGCAGGTCATCACATTCCCCACATTGATGGGGTATCCCGCCATGATGGAAGCAACCAATACAGCCCGGTGGATAGGAATAGTCTGGTCATGGGTAGTAGGGTCCAACCGACTGCAAACAAAAGTCAACCAACCCCTAGCCTCAAAGTTTAGGGTCCTCCTCAGTATTTTTACCCCCGCAGTCAACCACTCAGGAACGGTACCTGGGATTGCCAGGTACTGAGCTAACTATGGACGGACCCCCTCGCCCATATCCAACTTTGCCAGATATAGAGTCTCGTCCTCTTCATTGAACCCCAAATGATCATTCAGAGACTGCCCGTCGAACAACACCTTTTTGTCTCGAACCTTGGTAACTTTGGAACCCTTGACGATGTGGGCCACATTATAATAAAATTCCTTGACCATATGTTCATTTGCATCTATACATTTCTCCATAAATATTTCCCAGCCCGATCTAGTTCTAAATTGCCTCTGCACGTCAGGGTTGTGGGGTAGTAAGTCTTTGTCAATAAAACTCCTCTCCGGTATCAAATGCCTCACCGGCCACCACTCCCTAAACTTATGATATGCCACTTGGCTCACAAATCTGTCCTCCCAAACATCGAGCTTCCTAGTTCGGGCGATGCCTCCCACCTGAGGCTCACCACCCCCAGCTCCTTGCACCTCCTCCTCATCTCCGCCTGCACTCTCCCTAGATAATGAAGCTGTGGGGGAGGTGGAGTCGTCCCCACTACCGGCTGTCGACCCCTCAGATGAATCAGAAACGACATTAACTGGCCTTCAGATATTGGGTGATGGAGGAGGAGTATCATCAGTCAATTGGAAGTTGGTGACGATATGAGTTGGGACTGAGTCGGAAGAGACATCCCTTGACGGTTGATACTCACTCCCCGAGGAATGGGAAGCCGCTCTATCTGCGGCTTTTATCAGCTTCCTGGTTTGTTTTATGTTTTCCCGAACTTGGGGAGTGAGTTTGACTATTCTCTTTCCTTTGCCCCCTCGGGAGGAATCACCTCTCCTAGGTTGTTTTGATCCTTTGCCTCCTCGTTGTTTAACCATTGTCTGCAGGCACAAACATCTAACTTTGTTAGTATCAGCAGAGACAGTGAGACAGATGTGTATAATGAATTGCAGAACAAAAGCAGAAAGTTGCAGACACAGTTGCAGGAACAGGCCAGTGCGGACCGCACGAAATGATAGTGCGGCCGCGCTAAGGCCACTGCGGACCGCACAGAAATGACCGCGGTCCGCACAGGTCTAAGGTCCCTAAAAATAACTCTCTGAATCTCACCATCGCGGCCCGCACAAAATAGTACCGCGGCCGCGGTGGGCTAGTGCGGACCGCACAAAATATAGTACGGCCGCACTGGTCAAGGGCACCTCTCTGAATCTCATCACCGCGGCCCGTGGGAAGTGGTAATGCGGCCGCGTTGAGGCTACCGTGGATTGTACAAACACGACTGCGGTCCGCGGTGGGTGCCCAAACCTGGCACTGAGTTAGGGTTTTGGGATTTTGCATTTTAGTTCAAATTTTTACCTAGATATGGTCCCTACTCAATTACCCAGTTCAATTATGCTCACTAAGTCTACAAAAATTAACATTCAAAACTAACTACCCTAAAAATTGAAGAAATACGGGAAGAAAAAGAAGCTAAAGGATAATAAAATTAAAAATGAAATAGAATTAAACAATTAACTAAAAGAAACGGGTGAAATGTTGCCAGATATTGAGCAGGAAAGAATCACACAAAGCAAACGAGAATTTATGAGCAAGGAAGAGGGATGAACAGTGTTTTAGTCTCTCTGAGTTTCAAATTCGCGAAAAGTGTAAACAGGGGTCCCTGAGGTCTATTTATAGAACAACCGTGGGACCCATTCTTACCTACCAGCGCGGCCGCACAAAACGGACCGTGGTCCGCACTGGGTTTGTTTAGAAGAAGTTTGAGAAGGCAACCTCCGCGGTCCGCACAAAACAGACCGCGGCCGCGGAGGTCCACCCCGATCCGCACAAAATGTAATGCGGCCGCAGTGGCAAACTTCAGAGAGTCCTCATATTGGCTCACACCAGTGCGGACCGCACAAAGTGTAGTGCGGCCGCACTGGAAACTTCTGAGACTGAACAATTTTGCCATTATGCCCTGCACTGCATCAACTCAATCCCTGCAACATCTCACAATCAGTTAGCCCAAAAATAAATCCTATACTACCAAGAAAAATCAAAGAAAACAAAAAGAAAAACACAGGGGTTGCCTCCCAAGAAGCGCCTGATTTAATGTCGCGGCACGACGCGGGTTACCATCACATCATTTGAAATGAACAACAGCCACCACATGGCTATCATCAACCTTCCCAAGATAATGCTTGACACAGTGCCAATTCACTCTAAAGACTTCACCAACCACACTAAAATCATCCATAAAGACCTCCAAAATGTCTTCCACCATATCGGTGAAAATAGCCATCATGCATCGTTGGAAGGTCGCCGGAGCATTGCACAACCCGAACGGCATCCGAGAAAAAGCAAATGTACCATATGGGCAGGTAAATGTGGTCTTCTCTTGGTCCTCCGGAGCAATTAAGATTTGATTATAACCCGAATATCCATCCAAAAAGCAATAAAAGGCTCGCCCCGCAAGGCGATCAAGCATTTGGTCAATGAATGGCAAAGGGAAATGATTCTTGCGGGTCACCTTATTTAGCTTCCAGTAGTCCATGCAAACTCTCCACCCGGTAATGGTCCGAGTGGGAATAAGTTCATTGTTGTCATTTGTCACCACAGTCATTCCACCCTTCTTCGGCACACATTGCACCGGAGAAGTCCATGAGCTATCGGAGATTGGATACACCACACTTGCATCTAGCCACTTGATCACTTCCTTCTTCACCACTTCTTGCATTGCTTCATTGAGCCTCCTTTGATGTTCCAAGGAGGGCCTTGCATCATCCTCCAAAATAATTTTGTGCATTCAAAATGCGGGGCTTATTCCCCGAATATCTGGCAGAGTCCATCCAATTGCCCTTTTTCGCCTTTGAAGCACCGCCAAAGTGGCCTCAACCTGCATGTTAGTAAGGCAAGAAGAAAGAATACCTGGTAAAGTTGAATTAGAGCCCAAGAATTCATACCTGAGGTGTGGAGGAAGTGGCTTCAACTCCAACACCGATGGCTCCTCAATTGATGGTTTGGTTGGTGGAGTTTTCCGATTTTCAAGATCCAAAGACAATTTTCTTGGCTCATAGGAATAAGAGCCCATCCCATGTAAGGCATTGACACACTCCACTCTGCTTGCATCATCATTGACATCAAGATTTAAGAGCACGGCCTCAAGGGGATCCTCCACGTTAATCATAGCACTTGTGTCATCCACTATCACAGCTGTGACAATGTCCACAAATGAGCACACCTCGGTACTATTGGGTTGCTTCATGGATTTGCAAACATGGAAGACGACCTTCTCATCCCCACTCGGAAAGTTAGTTCACCCGCTTCAACATCAACCAATGCCTTCCCTGTTGCAAGGAAAGGTCTCCCTAGAATAATTGGGACCTCATAGTCCACCTCACAATCCAAAATCACAAAGTCCACCGGTAGGATAAATTTGTCCACTCAGACAAGCACATCATCAACTATACCCAAAGCACGCTTCATTGATTTATCTGCTATATCTCATGGAAGTTGGCCTTGGTGGCCCAATACCCAGGGTCTTGAAAACTGAGAAGGGCATTAAATTGATGCTTGCCCCAAGATCACATAAAGCTTTGGCAAAGTCTGCACTACCAATAGTGCAGGGGATAGTGAAAGCACCCGGATCCTCTAATTTCGGGGCCATTGAATGTACTATGGCACTAACTTGGTGGGTGATCTTGATAGTTTCACAGTCCATTGATCTTTTTTTTTTATAACCAAATCTTTCATGAATTTAGCATAACCAACCATTTTCTCCAAAGCCTCCACCAAAGGCACGTTGATGGATAAGCTCTTCATCATGTCAATGAACTTTTTGAATTGGTTGTCACTTTTCTGCTTGGCTAGCCTTTGAGGATAGGGGGAGGTGGTCTAGGCAAAGGTGCATTGGCTTTTGGCACCACCGGCTCCGGCATGTCAATTATGTGCTCCCTAGACAGGTTCACGGCCTCTTGAGTTTCCACCTCGGCCTCATCAATGTCAATCCTCACATCATTGTTCACCTCATTCTCAACCACATCTTCAACTACCAAAGGAACATCATTTTCTTGCAACTCAACATCCTCCTCCACAACTTGCTTATCTTTCGAGGCATGCACAGCACCGCCTCTCCCACTTCTTCTTGTAACCGCCATCACATGATTGTTCCCACCCTTAGGGTTCACTATCATATCACTTGGTAGAGCACCCTTTGGGCGAGTATTCACCGTTTGAGAGATTTGGCCTAATTGCACCTCCAAATTCCGAATGGAGGTATTGTGGGAAGCCAATTGAGCATCGGAATCTTGGTTCTTCTTCATCACTTGTTCGAACATCATTTCTATTCTTCCCTTATCATTACCCGAAGAACTAGATCCTTGAGAAGGGAACAGGGGTGGATTTTTCGGTTGTTGGTACATTGGGGGCCTTTGAAAGCCTTGCCCCCGATTGCCTTGGTTTCCATTGTTGTTCCAATTGCCTTGAGCATCGTTGTTCCAATTGTTGTTATTACCATTCCAATGCCCTTGGTTGCCTTGATTGTTGTTCCCCCAGTTACCGCCTTGGTTGTTGTTGTTCCAATTACCACCACCTTGTTGTTGATTGCCTCAATTACCTTGGGGTCGCCATTGTTGGTTTGAAGAGTTTCCTCTGTTGCCTTGATAGTTGTTAACATGTACCTATTCATTTTGCTCATCATTGCCATCATTTTGAAACCCATCACATTCATCATCAAATTGGCTCTACTTTGACATGCGGAAGATGTATCCGCCATCTCATCAAGAATCTCGCAAGCTTCGTCATAAGACAACTTCATGAAATTACCCCCGGACAATTGATTGACTATGCACTGATTTGTAGTATTGATGCCCGGATAGAAGGTTTGTTGAATCATTGCCTCGGTCATATCGTTGTTTGGGCATTCTTTCACCATTGTTCTAAACCGCTCCCAAATCTCATGCAAAGGTTCCTTGGGTTCTTGTTTGAAAGCCAATATCTCATCTCGAAGTGCCGCCATGTGCCCGGGTGAGAAAAATTTAGCAATGAATTTATCCGCCAACTCATCCCATGTTGTGATGGAATGGTTGGGGAGTCTCTCTAGCCAATCCAATGCCTTTCCCCGAAGTGAGAACGGGAAGAGTCTCAACCTAAGAGCATCTTCGGACACATTCGTCTGCTTGCTACCCCAACATGTATCCACGAACCCTTTTAGATGTTTGTAGGTATTTTGATCCGCAGCGCCCGTGAAATACCCGCGCTGCTCAAGTAAGGTCAATATCACATTAGTTATCTGAAAGTTGCCCGCCCGGATTCTGGGTGGGACAATAGCACTTGCATATCCTTGATTCGGTAGCACCCGAGGAACCGCTCTTGGAGGTGGCGGAGGAGGGTCTAGAACGTTGTCATTAGCATTGGCCTGGCGGTCTCGTCTAGGTACGGGAGGTACAAGAGGCACCTCATCCTCTCCCATTTCATCTACCTCCTCTCCCAAAAGCACATTTCCAAGAGGGTCATTTGCATTTAAAGCCATTTTGGTACCTGTAGTAATCACACACACAAATTAGTAACAAAGAAGGAAAGAAGAACAACACACAAAACTAACTAAATAGATAGCCAAAACCGTTAGCTCCCCGGCAACGGCGCCAAAAAGTTGATCGCAGCCAACTCCGCACTACTATAAAGTAGGAAGAGAGGGTCGCAATAGCTTTTACCCAATTTGTGGGTCGGGATCGAATCCACAGAGAGCTAGGATTGGAGTTGGGTATCTACTTAGCTTAGGATCGCGTGTGTTCTTAATTGATCTTTTCATAATTTTTGGGGTTTTCTTTATATTCTACTATTATAAAACTACTAATTAGAATTGAAACTAGATTATGTTAAGAGATAATTGCTAAGAGTTGTATCTAATGGATTAAGGGGCACTAGGGTAGTAACTTTCACCTAGGTGGCTAATTGACGGGTAATTGCTTCTAAAGCTTGATTGACATGATTGGGGAAATATGTATAACCGTTGCACAATTTTACCCACTCTCACACCTCTCGGTAGAGAGAGTGATTTTGCCCAATTGACTCTCTCGAGACCAAATGGGTAGGCAAATTAGCTCAAGCAACTAGGGTTCAAGTTGGGTAATTACTCTCTCGAGGTTTAACCCTTTAATTGGGACTATCAATTCTCTTGAGTCCATCCCAATTCCTTGTTGGGTCAATTTTGGAGACTTAGGCTCTCTCTCTCAAGAAGAGCCAAGTCAACTTAGCAAAAACTAGTGTTTGCAACTACCAATTCATAAATTAAACCATAAAATTGACCCAAATACAAACACCCATAGTCAATCTAACCTTAAATCACAACACCCATTAATTACCCACACTAGGGTTGAGCCACAACCCTAGCTAATGGGTTTACCTACTCATGATTGAAGAAGAAAATAGAGAAATAGATGAAGAAAAAGACATATTAATTAAACACTAAAGAAAATACAAAGAATCTATCGTTAAAAGTAAGCTAAGACGCCAAAAATGGCTACAGATGATGTTCTCACGAGCGCAGCTGCTAAAATAAAATAGTCGATACCCTAAAAATGAAAAAAGATTTTATTTATTCTAAGTTGGAAAAACTGGACAAAAATGCCCCTGCGGGCCGCACAAAATGGACTGCGGCCGCACTAGGCTCTTGGACTTCAAATCCTGGCTCTCTGAACTTGGGCTCCGCGGACCGCGCAGAGTGGACCGCGGCCGCGGAGGCAGCTAGCGCGGTCTGCACAAACATGACCGCGGACCGCATGGATTTGAACCTTGGCAATTTCAACTCTCTGAAGTTCTCTTCCGCGGACCGCACATAATGGCAGTGCGGCCGTGGAGCCTTCACCGCGGACTGCACAATGTGTACTGCAGCCTCGTTGCTTGAAGCTTGGTTTTGCCATTCTCTGAATCTACCTAGTGCGGACCGCAGAAAATGGACTGTGACCGCACTTGGTTTTATGCCTTACAATCTGCTCTCTGAATCTCCCTAGTGCGGACCGCACTAAGTGTAGTGCGGCCGCACTAGGCCTGTTTGTCCTGAGTTTGCCTTGTTTTTGGTACTTGTGTAGATTTCACTCCTTTTGAGCCGATCTTTGACATTTCGTCACTTTGTCGATCAAACCTGCAATCAAGCACAACCTATGAGCCTTTTGGGACTATTTTGTAACAATATATAATCAAAGCGTAAGCAAGAAGGAGCATAAAGCATGTCAAAATCCCTAGTTATCAAGCAACTGGTGCTGTAATCATAGCCTGGGAGCTCTACGGAGCACGCTGTGGCTGAGAAGTCTGTGGAGGTGCACCCCTCCTAAGTTCGGGGCAATCCCTCACCATATGGCATGTGTCGCCACACTCAAAATAAGCTCTAGGAGGACGCGGCGGCTGTGACTGGCTTGGGCCAGGTCTGCTGGACTGACCATTAAAAGCACCTCGTGTAGGAGGCGCACTGGATACTAGAGGTGCATAATAAGGCTCCTGAGGTCTAGGAGGAGCTGGAATACCTCTGGCTGCTAGAAGAGCTGAATGAATGGGACGACTGATATAACCCCCTACCATGACAACCTGCAGCTGGGGCTCGGGCACCAAAGAAATGACTCGATTCTCGAGACCTCTTGGCCTCCCTCTCCTCTCTGTCCCGAGCATGCGTACCCTCTACTCTCCTAGCAATGCTTACCACCTGCTGATAAGAAATATCCATCTCCAACTCCCAGGCCATGCTGGATCTGATGCTGGGAATAAGCCCCTCAATAAACCGGCGAGCTCTCTCGCGAACAGTAGAAACCAAGGCTGGTGCATGCCTAGCAGGAACATATCTGAAAACTGAGTCCAAGTCAGGGAAGCTGCCTCAACTGGACTGTCCAACTCATAAGTATGCCACCACTGATAGGTGGCTCCTCGAAGCTGGAAGGCAGTGAAAGAAACCCCACTCGATCCTGATATACCCATGGTACGGAGGATACTGTAGCACTCCTCCAGAAATCCCAGAGCATCATCTGATGCTAGACCACTGAATGTAGGAGGCTGGTACTTCTTTAACCTCTTAAGTCTCCTCTGTTCCTCCTCTGAAGCTAATGTCCTCTCCTCGGCGCTGAGCTGGGGCGGCAGGTGGTACCGACATAACCTCTGAGACCTGCTCAACATGCACTCGTTGCTTAAGAGTGCGGGCGGCGGGAGTCTGTGCTCCTCCCCCAGCCTGAGATGTGGCTGCAGCAAGGGGAAGCAGCCCTGCCTGAGCTAGAGTGGTGTACATTGCCGCGCACCCTTTTTTCCTCCTCGCGGAGAAAGGTCTGGGTTTTGACATTCCATGGGGGGAATCGACTCGTTTCCTTTTGGGAATTGGTTTTTTTTTTTGAAGAGTCGCCACCTAAGGAAGTATGGTGCGTTAGGGCACCTTGAGCAGTTAATTCATGGACTAGTTTGCATTACCAGAGATTTAGGGTAAGGGCTCGAAATAACCTTGAGGGTAAGGTGTTAGGCACCCCTCGCGGTCCACAACGGTGGGTCCTTGCCGAACTTATATTCATGTAAATTAGTCTTTTTAACAAATAAACAGTTTAAGCACGTACTTGCAAGTAAAGACATGTTTTGACATTCAAGTAATGAAACAAGGAAAAGGATTTGAACAGGTTGCACACATATAAAAAAGAGTAAATTCATTTAAACAATGGGAGTTAGGAAGGAGGTCCTAGGTTGGTTAGCCTACAGGATCACCCCACGCAAGAAACCACTCCTTGGTGAGGGGCTACACGTGACATTAGCGCGTAGTCATCATATCCTTACTACCCAGTTCCCTCCCCTTGGTCATGGCCTAATGCGTTCTATCAACCTTGAAAATGTCCTACGCGTGCACTACCCGTCCCTTCCTCGTGGCCCTGGAGGTATTATAGGACCTCTAGTTTTAGGTAGTTCTAGACCATACTAAGGTATTTAAAGGAGAAAGTCTAAGCGCCAATCAAAACAATTAAGACTGCACATAAAGAAGGAACATATAATGGCTCACGTTTTACCTCCATAAGCAAAGCAAATAAATACACGTATTAAATAATTATTTCAGGCATTTAATAAAACTTAGAACATGATATCTAGAGGACTAAAAGCATACAGTATCGAATTAGAACCAAGTGTCGAAGACCTATTAGCTTGCCTACTGATGTTAAACCTGAGAATCTTTAGGCAGTAAACACAAGCAAAACAGTTTTTCCCGTTTTATAAAATTTCATCACCTAAAGCTTGCATAGGCGTGGGATCATGCATAATAATTACCAGAATCATTACAGTTCAGAAACCATTTTACCATGAGAGGATGCTGTTCTAGTTGACACGAATCTGAGAATGCAGAGATTATTGCTAGTTTTATTTAGAAAACATCACAATGTGAGAGTATTTTATTACCTTTTCATGAATCAGTAATTAATTAGGTGTCTTAAACAAAATGCTAACAGGATCCTAGAACATGGTATCTAACATGCATACGCAAATGGCAGGATGGTTAAAAATAGAATCCCAAAGGCATGATTTCTAAATGCACACAGGAGTTGCAGAATTATTGAAATATGACTTCTGAATGCACAAGAGTAACAACTTTTATGCTAATGTTGTTATTGTCCTAGGAGCAGGATTTCTAAGTGATAGACATAAAACATGGATTAGTGACGGATGAGATGGTGAAACAGTAGACATGAATCCTAGGAACATGATATCTAGTACATATTTTGCATGATTTGGATGAGTGTGTAGATCCTAAAACATGGATTCTAATGCAGATATAAAGAATGTAAAGCCTATGACATGCTTTCTACCCCAGCGATATTAATAGGATTATATAGCTACCCCTCCCGTTTCACTAGCCATCCCCAACATCTGTTTACAAATAATTATTACAGACCAGCTAAATAAATTACATAAAAAAATAAAGAAAAAGAAGAAGTTAACTATAGGGAGCCTGAAGCAGGCCCAAGTGTATCCTGAAGATACCAGATTCTCCATAGCTTCAAATGCCAAGATGCCATAGCCAATTTCATGTCCAGGTGTGTCAGAGTTCCCAAAGGACCTCAAGGATCCCGGGCAGTGCCCAAACTCAGACTTCATAACCAAAACTGAGTAAGTGCAGTGTGGAAGGGCCAGGCCAGTGCATCAGAGTTCAGAGGGATCTCATAGGGATCCCAAGGCAGTCAAACACTGGAGGGGCATAACCTAGGGACTTAAGAGTGGAGTGAGAGTGCTTGACATAGTTGAAAGAGTTTAATAGAGAGGTCTTAAGACTGAAAAGAACCTTTTGAAAACCATTAGTACTAAAACAGTTTGAGGAGAGTACCAAAACAGCAGACAATCAGTTGGTCATAAAAACATCCAGGTTCAGAAAACACTTAACAAACAAATCTCTCATGGGAATAAAGGGATTAGGGCACATAAGAGTCACATTGGGGGTGCATGGATAAGGTATGTGGGAATCACATAGTCACAAAACTANCACATATCATAGTTGTGATACAGGAAGCATGACATGTCTTGAACAGGATCAAACATGCTAGGAAAAATAAAAAAAGTAAGCACAGAAGAGTGCAGAATATAAAGCACACATTGAATAGGACAGAGTCTAGACATGCTGAGCAAAGAAGTAAGCAAAAATGCAAGTTGAATTCATAACTGATGAACTAGTGCAGGAATGAAACATATAGGTTTTGGATTTCAAAACTTAACAAAGAGACATACCAGTTGAAGAAAATGTTGTAGAATATAAAGCAAATAAAGTTCAATGGAACTATCTTTGGCTTTCAACCGGCTAGATCAGTGAGTATCACCAAGTAGCAGAAGAGAAAGAGAACTTTAGAGTGTAAGAAGTAGTGATTTTTGAACTAATGTTCGTTTTTCAGAACTTAAAGTAAGAGGGGGACTTATATAGTAATCAAAAGCTTAACAAATAAGGTAAGGGGTCAATTAAGTAGCAAATCAGGTAAGTCACACGTAAATCAGCAAGTCTTTCCCTTAATCAAGGGACGATTAAATCAACGGTAAAAGCATGCTAAGTATTTAAGGAAAAGAATCAAGTAAGGTTTGGTATAGAGTATGTAACTAGGGGTAAATGAACAGAAGTTTTAATTAAGGAAACAAATCGGTAAGAATCGGCAAAATACAAACAAGGCAAGGAAAAAGATAATTAAGGCAGGCAATTCAATCAAATCGAGTAGAGAGGTAAGAATCGAAAGTTTAAGGGAAAGTGTTCAAATCAAACCAAGAAACAAGGGATTCAGAATAATCAGAGAGAAAGTCATGAAAGAGTCTGCATGTTTAGCATATAAAATAAGGTAGAACAGGAATAGTCAGGATTCCATATAACTTTACCATAACAAATAGTTAAAACGGCACTGATTCAAGGAGAATGTTACAGCTCTTAATACGAATAGTCAAGATGAACACAAGCATATAGAACCAGTGAAAGGATTGAATTAAGAATTTCAGTACAAGCATATTAGGACAAGAAGATCATGAGAAATCACAAGAACCCAAAGCAAGAACATAATTAGATGTACCAATACTCACAAACTAAACGAAGAACCCCAAAAAATTTAGGTTTCCAGTACAAGCGATTTAAGGTTGTGCAGACTTACAAAATTAGTCGAAAATATATGAGAAGCAGAAGACTAAACACAAAAAGTCATCAAACAATTTGTAAAAAGAAATTCCGGAAACCCTAGTTTAGGAAAAGATGAAAATCACTTGAAAATCATACGATTCTTGTAAAGAATCTTAAGGTTATTGTAAAACTCACATAAAACAAGCCCAAATCACCTCAGATCTGTAGAGATCTAAGAGGTCTTAGAAAAGAAATTAGGGTTCCGAAGAGAACAACATAGAGGTGAAGAACCATGCTCAGAAAACCATAGATCGTAGTCAATATAGGACGATCTTACTCGGAATCACACTAGAATGGCCTGAAACAGGCGAGAAAGGAACCATAGATGCAAGCCAACTAGCCTTGGTCCCTTGAGGGCCCTGGAGATGGCAAGATTAACGTGAGGGAGGCCATTGGAGGCCTGGGAGGTGGCGAGAAGTCATCAGAGATGGCCATGGATGAGGGTCAGTGAAGTTTGATTAAGGTTAGGTTGAGAGCTTTTTGAGAGATGAGAGGAACAGACGACGACGGTGAGAAAAGGGAAATGATTAGGGTTTGGGGGGTATTGGTTAGTTTATTTTAGGAGGGGGAGTTTGTGGCCGTTGATCTTTATTAAAGGGTATTGGGGCCGGATCGGGTCTTCAGGGTTTGGGCTGGGTAATTTAATTGATTGGGCTGGTAATTGGGTAAGGTGGGGGCTGAAACTGAAAATAAAATAGGCTAGATTTTAAATAGACTCTTTTAATAGTTATATAATTTATAAAAATAACAAATGATTTCCAAAAAAATATTTCCGTGTTCTAAAATGATTTAAAATATTATTTAACATTTTAAAAAATAATAAAAGACCATTTTATGCATCAATAATATAATTATGCGTTAGTAGGGCTAGTATTGCAAATATGTGCAATTTAGCCTAAAAATGTAAATATAATCACAAAAATGCACTGAAAATGTTTAAACACTATTTTGGAATAAGTAAAGAATTTAGATGACTAAATCATTATAAAAGTAATTTGCGAATAATTATTGGATATTTTATAAATAAAAGAGAAGAAATAAATTCATTTTGGAGCTCTTAAAATTATAGAAAAAATTATAAAAAAAATGCTTGCGCTTGCTTATAACTGCATATGTACTATTTTGAAAGTATATATATGTACTAAAAATATATAGGGAGAATTGGTTATCAAAAACTGCCCCTCTTTACCCGGGAAGGATGAAAGAGTTTTCGGGTGAAGAAATGATGGCCAATTTTGACCGAATGGGATGTTTCGAAAGATAGAGGCTGGACTCCGGTCTTGAGTTTCCTACATATCCTTGATTTTACAGGAATCAGGCCATGTGTAGTTCTGGATTCATTGGCAGAATGTACCAATGAAGTCATTGCAAGAACGGACACGAGATGCAAGAGCGGTTACGATGAACGTTCAGGTTTGAGATAGTTTGAAGGAACCGGAGCGAGGTCGCTCCTGCTAGGATAGCGGTTGCTTGCTGGTCACCTGCAGATGAAAATATTGCTACAAACATGTATTTGTGCGAAAAATTAAAACATGATGTAGATCCCCTTTTGGACCATGAAAGTTGTCTTTGGACGGTTAAGGATGACGTCTTCAGACCATGATGTCCTGGGCCATGAATTGTTTAGTGAGGGATTCGCAGGCCATGAGATGTTGTTCTTTGGCCATAAAGATGGTGCCTCCGAACCATGACGCCTTTGAATAATGATATGCAAATTTGAGGGATCCTCAGGCCATGGCATGGTGTCTTCCGACTATGAGGATGATGCCTTTAGACTATGATGCCTTTGGATAGATTGGCGATATTTTAGCCCATGAGATGCAACAATATGATGTTAACAAGACAAGGCTTAGTCTTGTGAAGGGCAGAGCTTAGCCCGATTGAAAAGCAACTAGACAGTACTAGAAATAGAGCAATATTTGTGCAAAGAGGGACATTGCTTAGTCCCATGCAGATGGGGAGGCAAGGATTAGCCTCATGCAGCTATGGGAGACAAGGATCAGCCTCATGCAAATGGGGAGGTGATCACGCCCAACTATGCCTTATAAAAAGGACTAAGCGGTCATTGCAAATATAATCCGGTTTACAAGTCCGGAGTCGAATCCCACAGAGAACTAAGGCTTAGCTACAGTTGTTCACTATCACCAAGAATACAAGCTTGAATAATTCCTAACTTATAGATATTAAGATTCTTGTGTTTAACTAACTAACTAACAAATTAAAATAATAAATAACACTAAAGATACTACAGGTTGGAGAAAAGGATAAAGAAGTCTAGAGTTATGATTTTCCCAATTGTCGGAATCCTTTTCGCTATGTCTTCTATAATTTCGCCTCAGTATTCTCTACCGATCATGAGCGCTCTGTGTGTTGTAATTCTCTCCCGAGTAATTAAGACAATTTACTAGACATACTCTCTCGAGTTACGCTAGTCGGCTTTAATTACAGCTCACTTAGATCGCACCCAAGGTTTCGTTATCCCTAATCCCACCTTTAAACCCTTGGTTATTGATTCCTCACATACGTCGGGAGTGATGTTGTTCAACAACTACCTAAATATACACTCTCTCCCGAGTAATACATACTAAATAGGCACAGCTAATTGAGGTCCCTTCAATCAACCACAAGAATAATATAGTTGAACAAATAGAGAAAATACTACGGCTCAATTATATAAAAACATAACAAGAATTTACCCTACAAAATGTTCCATCAAAACCCTAGATAACAAATTAGCTATTCATAATAATATGTAAAACTACAATACTAAAAGTCATAACCAACAATGAAAAATACGAAGAGGAAGGAAAAACTCGTAGAAGAATTCCTCGCCTTGCTCCTATTGTGTCTCTGCCTCCTTAGGTCGAATCTGTGTCAAAAATCGGTCTCCTCCCTCAAAAATACCGTTTTCCCATGTATATATACCAAGTAGGGTCGGGCCCAAATAATTATACCTTCTCCTACGCAAAAAAGGATAATTTTTCACGTCTGGACGGCCGAGGCCGGGGTCAACCGCGGTACGGACGCGGTATTTGGCAAGTGTACTGCCTCAGCCCGCCTCAAGTCCGCGGTCGCGGTTTTGACCGCGTCTTTCACCCTGTTCTGTTTGGAATTTAGAAAAATGTAAAACATGAAAGTTGTAGCCCTTTGAGTTATCTTTCCAACCATATATTGTGAAGCCCAAATGGAGTTATGAGCTAAAAGTTATGTGTATTTTACTAGACAATGCGTAATTTGCCTACTCAATTCTTCGTTTAGTTGCTCTATCATCCGTTGATCCCCGACTACGATCCCGGATTAATTCCTTGGGCTTTTACTCAGATTTCAAAACTCCAAATCACTTGAATTCATTCCATAACATCTATATAGCTCGGAATCACTCCTACAAGGCATAAACACACAATTAGTGCAAAACACTAGCGATTAAAGCGCAAACTCAACTAAAGTGTAGCAAAGTAGAGTGTAATAATCGACCAAAATACGTAATTATAGCCTATCATCAGGAGGCAAGGATTAGCCTCATGCAGGTGGAGACAGGGATTAGCCTCATGCAGATAGGGGAGGCAAGGATTTGCCTTATGCAAATAGGGAGGCAAGGATTAGCCTTATGCAGGTGGAGACAGGGATTAGCCTCATGCAGATAGAGGAGGCAAGGATTAGCCTTATGCAAATAGGGAGGCAGGGATTAGCCTCATGCAAGATAGGGGGCCAAGGATTAGCCTCATGCAAGTAGGGAGGCAGGGATTAGCCTCATGCAAGATAGAGAGGCAATGATTAGCCTCATTCAAGATAGGAAGGCAAGGATTAGCCTCATGCAAGTAGGGAGGCAGGGATTAGCCTCATGCAGATAGGAAAGCAAGGATTAGCCTTATGCAAATAGGGGGAAAGGATTAGCCTCATGCACATAGGGAGGCATGGATTAGCCTCATGCAAGCGGGGGAGGCAAGGATTAGCCACATGCGATTAGGGAAACAGGGATTAGCCTTATGCATATAGGAAGGCAAGGTTTAGCCTTATGCAAATAGGGAGGCAAGGATTAGCCTCATGCAAATATGGATGCAGGGATTAGCCTCATGCAGATGTGGAGGCAGGGATTAGCCTCATGCAGAGGCAGGGATTAGCCTCATGCAGATATGGAGGCAGGGATTAGCCTCCTGCAGATAGGGAGGCAGGGATTAGCCTCCTGCAATTATGGAGGCAGGGATTAGCCTCATGCAGCTAGGGAGGCAGGGATTAGCCTCATGCAGATATGGAGGCAGGGATTAGCCTCATGCAGATAGGGAGGCAGGGATTAGCCTCATGCAAGTATGCGGGACATGACTTAGTCCCATGCAAAGAGCGAGTAGCAAATAAGAGTAGCATATGTCTTAGCTGGAGATATATTCGGTGTCTGATGGCCTGATCGATAATGATCTTGTTATGTGTATATATTTGCGGATGCTATTGCTACGTCAGATGTACCTGCGTTCAAAGAAAAATTGTAAGTTTTGTGGGGAAAGGTTGGTTCGTGCTTTTGTTTGATGGCCTTGTTTTGCTTCATTCTAGAGGCCTTCGAGTTCCCCTGGGTAACACCTAACTGTTACGGAAATAAAGTTTCGAAAAATATGCAATTGTTGATAAAAATAGAGTCATTTTAGAAACATATCGATTTGTTAAGTAATTTAGATGAACTAGTGACTGTAACACATTTCAGAGACACTGCAATTTTCTCATGTTAGAATTTTGAGGGTCCTCCTCAAAATTTTGCCCCAGTTTGGTAGATGATCTTTCGAGCCTTGCTGAACCCTCTTCGAAATTTTGAGAATCCTTCTCAAAATTCTGCCCCAGTTTCTTAACCGATTTCTGACCGTCTAACATATGTTGGCGTTGACTAGACTTGCTCCGAAATTTTGAGGGTCCTCCTCAAAATTCTGCCCCCCTCTCGGGGGGAAATGGAAATTTTATTATGATATGACCGAACCCATAAGGCTGCCCACGTATCCCCTCTTAAACGAGAATCAGTTCAAGCGTAGTTCAATTACATCAGATGAATAAATGTAAATAGTCTAAGCATAATATCTTTTGACTGCGTCTGAATTTATTGGTTTGGGCCAAATTTCTCCATCCATTTCTACAAGTATGAGTGCTCCTCCTGTCAGTACTCTCTGAACTATGTAAGGACCTTGCCAGTTGGGAGAGAATTTCCCTTTGGCTTCATCTTGATGTGGGAAGATCTTCTTCAGCACCAGCTGCCCTGGTGCAAATTGTCTTGGTTTGACCCTTTTGTTGAAAGCTCTGGACATTCTGTTCTGATAAAGCTGACCGTGACATACTGCATTCATCATTTTTTCGTCTATAAGGGCCAATTGTTCATAGCGGCTCCTTATCCATTCTGCATCGCTGAGTTCAGCTTCCTGTATGATTCTTAAAAAAGGATTCTCTACCTCGATTGGGATGACAGCCTCGGTACCATAAACCAACATGTAGGGAGTTGCTCCGGTTGATGTGCGAATTGTAGTGCGATATCCCAACAGAGCAAAAGGTAGCTTCTCGTGCCATTGTTTGTGGTTTTCTACAATCTTCCTCAGTATCTTCTTGATGTTTTTGTTGGAGGCTTCTACGGCTCCATTCATCTGAGGTCTATAGGCTGTGGAATTCTTGTGCTTGATTTTGAAAGTTTCACACATAGCTTTCATCAGATCACTGTTGAGATTGGCGGCATTATCAGTAACAATAGACTCAGGAACTCCGAATCGGCAAATAATATGGTCTTTGAAAAGTGTGCGACGACTTTCTTGGTTACAGCTTTGTAAGATGCAGCCTCTACCCATTTTGTGAAGTAATCGATGGCTACCAGAATAAACCTGTGTCCGTTTGAAGCAGTGGGCTAGATCAGACCGATGACATCCATTCCCCAGGCGGCGAATGGCCAAGGTGAGCTTGTTGCATTGAGCTCATTTGGCGGCACTTTTATCATATCAGCATGCACTTGACATTGGTAGCATTTGCGGACATACTGGACGCAGTTTGTCTCCATGGTCATCCAAAAGTAACCGGACCTGAGTATCTTCTTGGCTAAGACAAAACCATTCATATGTGGGTCGCAGGTCCCAGCATGTATCTCCTCAAGTAACTTAGAAGCCTCTTTTGCATCGACACGTCTTAACAATCCTAAATCAGGAGTTCTCCTGTACAAATTTCCTCCGCTCTGGAAGAAGTGATTGGACAATCCCCGGAGTGTGCGTTTCTGAGTGTGGTTTGCATGCTCCGGATATTCTCCTTTCGCCAAATACTCCTTGATGTCGTGGAACCAAGGCTTTCCATCCATTTCTTCCTCAACATGGGCACAATAAGCCGGTTGATTATGACTTTTACTGGGATGAGATCAATGAAATTCTTGTCCGGATGTTGTATCATAGATGACAAGGTGGCCAATGCATCGGCAAACTCATTTTGAATTCTGGGTATATGTCGAAACTCTATCTTTGTGAACCTCTTTCTCAATTCCTGCACATGGTGCAAATATGGCAATATCTTGGAATTCTTGGTGGCCCACTCTCCTTGTACCTGGTGCACAAGCAAATCTGAATCACTGATTACCAGCAGCTCCTGAACGTTCATGTCGATTGCCATGTTGAGTCCTAGTATGCAGGCCTCATACTCCGCCATGTTGTTGGTGCAAGGAAATCTGAGTTTAGCTGATACCGGATAATGTTGACCTGTTTCTGATACCAAAACCGCTCCAATGCCTACCCCTTTGAAATTTGCAGCTCCATCAAAGAACATCCTCCAATCATCATATGCTTCAGTAATGTCTTCTCCTACAAATGACACCTCTTCATCAGGAAAATACGTTTTCAAAGGTTCGTATTCTCCTCCTATCGGATTCTCAGCAAGATGATCTGCCAATGCTTGTCCTTTGACCGCCTTTTGATTTACGTAGACGATATCGAACTCACTCAACAGTATCTGCCATTTAGCCAACTTTCCTGTCGGCATGGGTTTCTGAAATATATACTTCAAAGGATCCATCCTGGATATGAGGTATGTGGTATAGGCACAGAAGTAATGCCTCAACTTCTGGGCTGTCCAGGTCAAAGCACAACAAGTGCGTTCCAGCAGGGAGTACCGTGCTTCTTAAGGTGCGAACTTCTTACTCAAGTAGTATATGGCTTGCTCCTTTTTCCCTGTCTCATCATGTTGTCCCAGAATGCATCCGAAGGCTCCATCCAATACCGATAGATAGAGTAGCAAAGGCCGTCCCGGCTCTGGCGGGACCAAAACTGGTGGTGTGGACAGGTACTCCTTGATTTTGTCAAAAGCTTTCTGACAATCTTCGGTCCAGCTTGTCTCGGCATCTTTCCTCAGCATCTTGAAGATGGGTTCACATATGACTGTGGACTGTGCTATGAAGCGACTGATATAATTGAGACGCCCTAGGAAGCTCATCACGTCCTTTTTGCTCCTAGGCGGCGGTAACTCCTGAATAGCCTTGACTTTAGATGGATCTAGCTCGATCCCTCGATGGCTGACAATGAACCCCAATAACTTTCCTGCGGGAACCCCGAATGCACACTTTGCGGGGTTCTGTTTCAAGTTGTACCTCCTTAGTCTGTTGAAGAACTTTCTCAAGTCTGCTATGTGGTCTGCGGCCCTCTTGGATTTGATGATGACGTCGTCCACATACACCTATATCTCCTTGTGTATCATATCATGGAAGATGGTTGTCATGGCTCTCATGTAGGTAGCCCCAGCATTCTTTAGACCAAATGGCATCATCTTGTAGCAGTATACCCCCCATGGTGTAATAAAGGCTGTTTTCTCCGCGTCTTCTTCATCCATCCAGATCTGGTGATAACCCGCGAAGCAATCTACAAAAGATTGGAGTTCATGCTTGTCGCAATTATCTATCAGGATGTGTATGTTTGGCAGTGGAAAGTCGTCCTTGGGACTTGCTTTGTTTAAATCCCGATAGTCACATACTCTGACTTTCCCATCTTTATTTGGAACTGGCACAACGTTGGGTAACCAGGTTGGGTACTCAACCACCCTGAGAACTTTGGCTTTGATCTGCTTGGTAACCTCCTCCTTGATTTTCAGGCTTATGTCTGGTTTGAACTTTCTGAGTTTCTGCTTCACCGGCGGACACATTGGATTAGTAGGTAACTTGTGAGCCACTATGGACGTACTCAAACCTGTCATGTCATCATATGACTATGCAAAAATGTCCTCATATTCTTTTAGGAAACTGATGTACTCTTCCTTCTCTGTTGGTGATAAGTGAATGCTGATGCGAGTCTCTTTGGCGGTCTCGACGTCCCCCAAGTTTACTGCTTCGGTTTCGTGCAGATTGGACTTAGGCTTATTCTCAAAGTTTTCCACCTCCCTGACAACTTCCTCGGGTATCTCGTCTTCTTCATCTGAATCATTGGTCTTATGTTGCGTTGCCTCATTACATGTTACAGTCACCGGTTCATCAGGAAAAGTAATAATAACGCTGTAGAAAGAAAAAATGTAGAAAATGAATGAATAATAAAGAGTAGCGCATTTGATTAAAACTGAAAAACATCCATACAAGTACGGCTCGATGAATCGAGCATTTATTTTGAAACAAGTAATTCTTTAAAACAAAGTTACTGAAAATCTTAAATGCCTAGAATGGCTATAGAAATAAAATCTTCCAAGCTACCCGGGACTCGGCGGGCCCGGGATGGTGTGGCGGTCCAGTTCCTGAGAACAACTTCCCTCTCCACAATATGAATAGTGAGGCCTTCTTCCTCCTCCTCCTCCTCAATTATTGCACTGCAGTCCATGTCTTCATCTTCCAAGAACAGATTCTTCACCCAGCTAATGCTTCCTCTTCTGCAGTTCCCCATATTGTATCAGCCTGGTGAAAGGCTTGATCCAGACGTGGCACTAGTTGTTCGAGAGGGTAGTACGGTCCACGCCGTGGAGGCGACCAATCATTATACTCTTGCCATGTGTACTGAT
Organism: Nicotiana attenuata; assembly: GCF_001879085.1. NCBI lineage: Eukaryota > Viridiplantae > Streptophyta > Magnoliopsida > Solanales > Solanaceae > Nicotiana > Nicotiana attenuata. The sequence continues at coordinate 4,567 of NW_017674310.1, read as the reverse complement.
ATCCGAGCCCAAAGGTAGTACCATAACCCTTCAGCCGTATCGGTTTAGTGATACCTTGGAGATTCTTCCCGAGCCCTTTGCCGGGTTCATACCCAGACCATTCCAGTATGCTCTCTATCTTACTGCTCCACCATTTATCTTTCTCGACGGCATTGACACATTCATATGATGATAGGTTTCCCCTAGCCTTCTTCTATCTCCAACAACTGGGACGGCTTGACTGGTGTAAATGGGGTTACCCCCATCTCCGTGAATGATCACCTCCTGACGATTCCACTCGAATTTCAAGGATTGATGTAGTGTGGACGCCACAGCCCCAGCGGCATGGATCCATGGTCGGCCCAATAGAAGGTTGTATGAGGATGGTATGTCATGCACCTGAAATTCGATGTTGAACCAAGTCGGCCCCATCTGCAAACACAGGTTGATCTCCCCTATCGTGGCCCTTTGAGACCCATCAAAAGCTTTCACATTCATGCTTCCTGTTCTTATTTCATGAAAATCTTTGTCCAATCTTTTCAGAGTGTCCAATAGACAAATATTGAGGCTTGAACCTCCGTCAACCAAGACCCTGGCAATGAAGTAATCTTCGCATTGCATTGTAATGTTTAGTGCCCTGTTGTGGTTCAGACCCTCAGGTGGAAACTCATCCTTGTGGAAAGTGATTTTGTGACTTTCTAATACCTGCCCTACCATATTAGACATCTCTCTGTTGGTGATGTTATTGGGCACGTACGCTTCGCTCAACACTTTCATCAAAGCATTTTTGTGTGCTTTTGAATTTTGTAACAGTGACAGGACGGATATCTGAGCTGGGGTTCAAATGATCGATGACAGAATACTCCTTTGCTTGCACTTTCCTCCACAGGTCATCTGGTCCTGTTTCAATGACAGACTGCTTGGTAGTGGCATCCTTACTTGGTCCTCCCAGGTGCTCAGGTGTATAGATTCTCCCGGTCCTGGTCATTCCTTGTGCGGCATCGAATTCCTCCATCTTTGCCTTTCTTTTGCGTCTAGCTTCGGCAACATAATCCCGAGGTATCGCTTTTGAGTGGAAAGGAGGTGTGCTTGATACTGTCACTGTGAACGGTGTGACTACTTCTACTTCAAACGGAACAGGGGTGGCTGCGGGTGGAGCCACCTCTACCTCAAATGGAACTGATGTGGCTACCTCAACCTCGATTGGCGTCTGAGTCTGTACCATAATAGGGGTAAGAGTGACCGAGGGTTTAAAGTCATCATCATCCCGAATAAGCCCAATCGACCCTCAGGGTCCCACTCTCCGTTCGTCTCTATCACATGTATTCCACCACCTCTGTGATCAGGGAGAGGGTTGTTCCGAACATTTGGTGTGTCCTCCTTTGCCTGTATAACCTTGTTGTCAATCAACGTCTGGATTTTGTCTTTCAATGCTCGACATTCGTTAGTGGTGTGCCCTTTCATACCGGAATGGTACACACAAGTTTTGTTAGGATTGACCCATTGGGATGGATTCTCTAGTGCCACAGCAAGATCACGAGTGACGTAACTTGCAGCTTTCAATCTTTCAAACAGCTGATCAATGGGTTCAGCGATGGCGGTGTATTATCTGAGTGGCTTGCGGTCGAAATTGGGTCTTGGTCTTGGATAATTTTGACGGGTTAGAGGTGACTGGAAATGAGATGGTTGGGAGTTATAGGTATGATAGACAGTGGCTGGTTGGGAATATCTGGGAGATGATAGTTGATATATGGGTGGTTGTGCTTGGTATGTGGATGGAGGTGTTTGATATGTGGGTGGAGGTGTTCGATAGATAAGTGGAGATTTCGGGCCTTGAGCCATCATTACTTCCCCAACGTCTTTCTTCTTTGATATGCCGCCCGATTGCAATGCCTTATTTGTGGCCTGCAATGCCTCAAAATTCGTTACCATCCCGCTTTGGATGCCTTCCTCAATTCTTTCCCCAAGTTTAATGATATCGGAGAATTTGTGATTTTCAATAACCATCAACCTCTCGTAATACTGCGGGTCTTGTGCTCTAACGAAGAACTTGTTCATCTGTTCTTCGTCCAAAGATGGCCTGACCTTGGCTGCTTCCGACCTCCAATGGGTAGCATATTCGCGGAAAGTCTCAGTGGGTTTCTTCTTAAGATTCTGGATATAGAAAACATCGGGTGCATTCTCTGTGTTGAACCTGAATCGGTCCATGAAATCTGATGTCATACCTACCCAATTGGACCATTTCTTGGGATCCTGGCTGATGTACCAGGACAAAGCATCACCAGTGAGGCACCTCATGAAGAGTTTCATCCGAATATTCTCGTCCTTTCCTACCCCGACAAGCTTGTCGCAATAGGTCCTTAGATGAACCTTAGGATCACCTGTGCCGTTGAACATCTCAAACTTAGGAGGTTTTTACCCCTCCGACAGTTCCACATCCGGCTGCATGCATAGGTCTTCATAGTTCAACCCTTCTATTCCTTTGCCGCCTTCAACACCCTGAACCTGGCTTGTCAATTTCTTGAGTTCTTCAGCCATGTTTTTAATGAGCTGGTCCTTCTCTGAGGATTCTGGTGCATAGGAAGTTGGCTGAGTAGAGGGAGGTATGGTCTCCACATATATGGGGTTCTTCTGATGAGTGCTAGGGACTTGGGTGTAGTGATGGTCATTGGTTGAGTTTTGAGGGTCGGGAATGGGTTGTGGTGTGTTTTAGGGAGTGTGGTAAGTGGCGGTGGGTGGGTACTGGATTGGTTGGTGGTGGTGTTGTGGTGGTGTTGGTATTGGTAAGGAATTGAGATTTTAGGGTGGGGTTGCGTATTGATGTGTTGCAGGAGGATTTTGTGGGTGTTGGTTTGATGTGTTTCGGGGAGGCGCTGGGTTCTTTGTGTTTTGTTGATTGATGTCGGGGACATTCAAGGTGAGTGGTAAGTTCGCCAAGTTGCAAACCTGCTCAAGCTCTCCTTGTAGCTCCAGTATCTTTTGTTCCAATCTCAAGACTAGATCATTTGGTGCCGGAGTACTCCGTCCGTCTGAAGTTTCTGCGTTCTCAACATTCTCTTTTCGAATACCGCTTAAGTTGTACATTTTTGTTTTTCCTTTGCCTTTTGTATTGCTTGGAGGAGGAGGAGGTGGTGGAGGGCCTCTAGATCTGGTATGATACACTGATGATGCCAGTATGAGTGAACCAACCTAAGGGGATGGGAATAATCAAAAATAAGGAAAAACAAAAAGGTAACAAGTTAGTGAGGATTTTGAAGCGTTGCAGTATTTAAACACATATTGCGGGAATGTAAATCGCGTCCTAATTTGGGAGCCTCGTTGTGCCTGAGGTAGGCCTAGCGACAAATAGATTTGGGGAACTTAGATGCCAACAAATGCCTCATTTCATAATATATAGACGAATCCCAAAACGACAAATAGAAAAAGATAAGTTACTATTGGCACTTGGCCTTACTACATTTTAGGAAAGCAAATAAATCTAGCCTATTTGGTCCCAGAAGGACCTTCCCCAGATTCGATCTTTCTAACTCCATCGTACAGGTCCCCCAGATCGCGCAGACCCAGCAGCAAGTAGGCTCTGGCCAGATGTCCTCCTTCAGCTCCTTCAGCGTTCTGACAATCCTCAATCCTCTTTACGACTTTACCTTCCAGCTCCACTATTCCTCGCTCCAGGTATTCCAGCTTCCTATTGGAAGTGACTGCTATTTCTTTCCATTCTTCGATCAACCTCACATTCCTCTCATGTATTTCCTGGTGCTCATTCTCAGAGTCGTGGACCCTCTTGCGTAGCCTATTGTACTTGACTTGAGCTTCATCTTCTTCGTCTATGATTTTGTTCCCTTGACCGGCTCCTGGCATCACCATACCTTTTAGATTGTCTTCTAACCACGCCGAGTAGAGAGGTTCACACCCTGGTGATACCTGCCGAGCTCAATGGTGTTCTTTTCCACAATGATTTTGCAGTGCCACATATGCTGGGCTTGGTACTTGTAAGGGACGTCGTCGTCTTGAAAGTCTGCTCTGAAATGACTCATCTTGGCAACCCTTGGTACAACCTGTTTCCTGCCTGCTTGTCTCATAACTCGGATAGGGACGTAAGGGTATATACCTCTCAACCCAATCAGCACCAAGTGTGGAGCATCCCTGGATCTGATGATAAATTCGTCTGTTGGGAACCATTCAAAATCCATTGCACTTGCACCTTGGTCAGGTTGTCGAAAAATTCCACCCACTCTTTGGTACTCTCCGTCTGAGCAAACCCTGTCCGGAATGTAGGTCATCCGTTTAGGGTGATTTAAGGCAATATGGTCATTCCAAGCCCTTCGCGGAAATTCTTGGCGATACTGTCCCTTTTGAAGATGTTCTAGTAACCACAACTGCAGCAACATGTTACAATCCTCGAAATGCTGGACCCCTCTTTGACAGCGCTCCAGAGCCCTGTAGATGTCAGCTATGATCATGGGGACTATGGTGTATGTCTGTCCATTGATCCCTTCCATCAAAGTCTTGGCGACCACGGCCAACCTAGTGTGGTTTCTTTCCCTTTTCATTGGGAACACTATCAGGCCTAGGAAGCATACAATGAACA
>NW_017674309.1:94673-101956 GCF_001879085.1 Nicotiana attenuata | reverse complement strand
GACCTATGGACTCTTTACACTGATGGCGCCGCTAACGCCTCAGGATCGGGACTGGGACTCGTTCTCGAGGTCCCCACGGGCGAAACAATTCGCCAGTCCATACGATGCCCCGAGATGACTAACAACGAAGCCGAGTACGAGGCTATTATTGCAGGTTTGAAACTAGCCATCAAGTATGGAGCTCGACGACTCGTTCTCCATTGCGACTCTCAACTCGTGGTGAACCAGGTCACCGGGACTTACCAAATCAAGGAGCAGAGGTTACAAAAATACCAGTCAGAAATCCACAGGTTAATGACCGAGTTCGACGAGTGCCCTTCGAACAGGTTCCGAGAGCACAGAACGTTGAAGAACACGGCCTAGCAAAATTGGCCGCAGCCACTAAAAACTTCAACAAAGAAAGCGTGGTCACCCTCCTCCATTCAGCCATTGATCACACTGAGGTACTCTCTTTAAATTTGACTTAGGAATGGAGCAACCAATTTGTATCCTATCTGCAGGATGGAACACTCCCACTCGACAAAAAAGAAGCCAAGAAGCTCCGCGTACAGGCCGCCGGGTATTGCCTGATAAACCACGAGCTCTACAAAAGGTCGTTTGGCGGACCCCTGGCCAAGTGTCTAGGGCCGCAACAAACGCGGCCAGTGCTCGAAGAGGTACATGAAGGTCATTGCGGTGCCCATACGGGCAACCGCGCCCTCGTGCGCTGCATAATACGAGCCGGCTATTATTGGCCCACTATGAAGAAAGACGCAGCGGAATATGTTCGCCGATGCGAACAATGCCAAAAGTATGACCCCATGATACACCATCCAGGAGAACCACTTCACTCGGTCACTTCCCCATGGCCCTCCATCAAATGGGGAATGGATATAGTCGGTCCCCTGCCAGCGGGACGAGGAAAGGTATGATTTCTATTAGTTTTAACTGACTATTTTTCCAAGCGGGTGGAAGCAGGAGCGTACGCCCAAATACGCGAACAAGAAGTGATCGCCTTCATATGGAAAAATATTATATGCCGCTTCGGCATCCCCAAAGAAATCAGTTGTGACAACGGAGGACAGTTCATCGGTCAAAAAACGACCGAATTCTTCGAGAAATGGCGCATCAAGAGGATATTTTCCACGCCATATCACCCTGCCGCCAACGGCCAAGCAGAATCCTCTAACAAAACAATATTAAACATACTAAAGAAGAAACTCGAGGACGCCAAAGGGGTATGGCCCGAGCTGCTACCCGAAGTGTTGTGCGCACACAGGACCACACCCAAATCCAGCACGGGGGAAACACCGTACTCGCTGGTCTACGGAACCGACGCGGTCATACCCGTCGAGGTCGGCGAACCAAGCCTAAGATATTCACACACTAGTGGAACAGAAAACGACACAAACAGGCTCCAAGACCTCGACGAAGCTGAGGAAAGGAGAGAAATGGCCCATATCAGAATGGCGGCCCAAAAGCAACAAGTCGAAAGATACTACAACAAGAGGGCCAAAATAAGACCACTCAAGGTGGGAGATTATGTCCTTAAAGCCAAGACATTGGCATCCAAAGACCCAAGTGAAGGGAAACTGGGCACCAACTGGGAAGGACCCTACAAAATCACAGCAGTAGCCAGCAAAGGCGCATTCCAGTTGGAAACAATGGAAGGGAAAACGCTCCAAAACAACTGGAACGTTACTCACCTCAAGTATTTCCACTTTTGAAAGGCGTCTCCCGAGTCGTACTCTTTTTCCCTTACCCGAGTTTTGTCCCAATTGGGTTTTCTCGGGGAGTTTTTTAACGAGGCGGCGGAGGGGACACTTGGAGATATTTGCGAAACAAGTTTATCATATCAACCTCTCCTTACGACCTCCAGGCCGACATGATAAAGGGACTGGACTAGCTTGATCTCCAATGTATGAAAGGCTACGGCCATCTCCAATGTATGAAAGGCTACGGCCATCTCCAATGTATGAAAGGCTACGGCCATCTCCAATGTATGAAAGGCTACGGCCATCTCCAATGTGTGAAAGGCTAAGGCCATCAATTATATCATGGCTAAGGCCATCGCCGCCAACGGTCGACCTAGATTCGACTACGGCGAGTAAACGACTCGACGACAGTCGAAGTCGCCTACATGGCTAAGGCCATCGATTATATTATGGCTAAGGCCATCGCCGCCAACGGTCGACCTAGATTCGACTACGGTGAGCAAACGACTCGATGACAGTCGAAGTCGCCTACATGGCTAAGGCCATCGATTATATTATGGCTAAGGCCATCGCCGCCAACGGTCGACCTAGATTCGACTAAGGTGAGTAAACGACTCGACAACAGTCCAAGTCGCCTACATGGCTAAGGCCATCAACTATATTATGGCTAAGGACATCGCCGCCAACGGTCGACCTAGATTCGACTAAGGTGAGTAAACGACTCGACAACAGTCGAAGTCGCCTACATGGCTAAGGCCATCAACTATATTATGGCTAAGGCCATCGCCGCCAACGTTCGATCTAGATTCGACTATAGTGAGTAAACGACTCGACGACAGTCGAAGTCACGTACATGGCTAAGGCCATAAATGATATTATGGCGAAAGCCATCGACGCCGATAAGTCGACCCAGCTCGACTACGACGGCAAGTAACTCGATGACAGTCGAAGTTACGCACATGGCTAAGGCCATAAACGGTATAATGGCTAAGGCCATCGACGCCGATAAGTCGACCCAGCTCGACTATGACAGCGAGTAACTCGACGATAGTCGAAGTTGCGCACACGGCTAAGGCCATCAACAATATTAAGGCCGAAAATAAAAGGTACAAAATGAAAAGAATAGCAGCAAAAGTATAACTTCCATTATCATCCAAAAATACATGTACAAAAGGACCCATTTACGTCTCCAACTACAGCAAAACAAAATGAATACAAGTCCTAAGGGGCTTCGCCATTCTGTTCACCGCCCCCCATTGGACCGCCATCTCGTCCACCGCCGTCCTCGGCCTGATAGGCCGCAGAGATCCAAGAGCCGGATTCTAGACGGTTGACGTCTTCGGAGTTATAGCCCGCCCGGTCTGGGAATCAGAACTATACCCACAAGTTTCACGGGCGACACGGGCTATGCGCCGTTGCTCTTGAACCTCCGCCTCAGTGGCTCGACCCGAAGCTAAGAACTCCTCGAATACGACCAATCAGGCCTCGGCGTACACCAACATGTCATGCGCCTCACGATGCGCATCCTCATCAGGCCTTGGTGCAGCAGTCCGCTTGAGGACTTCAATCTCAGCCGCCTTGGCATCGAGTTCGGTGGTCATAGCGGCAACCTTGATCTGCAAATCAGCAGCTTCCACCGCTACCCCACGGCCAACCTCCAACTCTTCTTCCTTAGACTGGAGAAGAGTCCCAGCTCAATGTTCCGAGCCAGGGCGGTCATCAGCTGCTCGTCGATCTGCTCCAACTCGGCCACCCTCCGTTTCAGCTGGGCCTCCGACTGCTCCAAACCCTCACGGAAAACCCGAAATTCCGGGTCCTGCTTGAGTAGGTCCGCCAGCGCCTGATGCTTGATGCGGCACCGCCGATATTTCTTTACCACCTTGTTAAAGGTGGCTGCCTTCCTTTGCGCTCGTCGCCCCCTCTCTACCTCCAAGATGAGAGTCTAAAAAAGAGGAAAAAAGGAGGAAAGGCAAGTCAGTATGCATCAAAATTTACTTTATGGTACATGAAGAAAATCGAAAAATACCTGCAAGGCCGCGCCGGCAACCCTCCGGGATAGTTCCCTGTCGCTAACCCCTTTTAACATTTCACGCTTAGCGGCCGCACATAGCAGGGTCATATCCGTTGCGGCCTGCTCGCTGTGTTGCAACAGGTTATACCCTCCTGGGATCAGAATTCAGTGGTTAGATCTACCTGCTGTCATCCCCACACGGGCCGGACCCCGCGTTAACGCATCTGCATCCGCCTGGGCGGCCTTAGGGCCCACCCTCTCGGTATCATCGCCCGCTTCTCCAACGGCAGCCGACGAGCCGCTCTCCGGAATGCGTGTTGGGCTGGCGTCGAGAACCGCCCCCCTAGGGGAGCCGACCTCCCGGAACGGATGGCATCTGCCATAAAAACTGGCCTTGACTCCCGATGGGGATCGCTGCCCCCTTGTCTTCTGTGGCTATCCCCTTGCCGGTTATCAACCGACGTCTTTTCCTTTCCGGCGGCTTCTCGCTCTTAGAAGTCTCCTCCACAGCCCGTGGGGATGGCATTGAAGGAGTCGCTCCCCTCGTGGACGCCACCACGGGCAGCGGTTGAGGAACCTCCGCAGCGCCATCACTGGGCGAACCACAGGGTATGTATCCGTCTTCAGAATCAGTCCCCGCCCCAGGTGAGGTGACGACGTTCTTTTTCTTCTTCTTAGGGGCGCTCCGACCTGCCAACGTGAATAAGTCAGGTAACAAGAACGTAGGGAACTCCCAAACCGTAGCCAAAGAATTACCTGACGGGCCGTACTGTTGAAGAAATGCAGCCCAGGTACGGCATTCCTCCGCATAAGGTATTATTCTTTCCACCCATGATTTAATGTCATCAGTGAACTGGGGTGGAGAAGCCCTCGCTGCGAATAAAAAAGGGAGAAAAGCAAAGAAATCACAATGGCCGTATGGTCAAAAGCGCAAGCAGTCCTGAATTCTACGAGTAGAAATACTTACGTTCTGGATTCCATCTTTCCGGGAACCCTTCGGGATTCGACACCAGGTGCTCCGTCCTGATGTAGAAATATTTACGCCAAAAGCGGCGGTTGGGCTTATCATCGGCTTTAACAACCAAGCCCCTTGTGCCACGACTTTTTAACTGCAGCATGGTACCCCTCAGGTAACCAGGGCTGAATAACTGTAAGAGGTGGTGGACCGAGACGCTGCACTCAGCCCTGGCCGCATAAGTGGTCATAATACGGCACACCTTCAAGGTGTAAGGAGTGAGCTGAGCCGGACACACATTGTAAAAACGGCAAAGCTCCTCCATCAGAGGGTAGATTGGGAGATTGTAACCGTTCAAGAACGGGTACTCATAGAATGTGCAATATCCAGGCCGGTGCACATTGGCATAGTCCGTCCCGGCCGGAACCATTTCCACGTGGTCCGGAATATGGTGCGTCTCTCGAAGATCATCTAAATGGGATTGTAATAAAACGCTGTGCTCCCAGGGAAGGTCTGGGCTTTTAGTTGGAAAATCCCTGCGAACATGCATCTCCTTCGGAAGGACGTTGTCTACACTGAGAGGAACAAGGGCCTTCTCCGCCTTTTCCCCTTCACCACCGGAAGATGGCGGAACCCTAGACGGGGCATTATCTTTGGCCTTTTTACTACTCTGTCCACGTTTTGTCATGATTATACTACGTAAGAAACGAAGCACTGACGATAGGAAGTGTGGTTTCGACAGAAGTGGGAGAGTCCCTCACGAAATAACGGTTACAGGAAAGAAAGACAAAGGAGTAAATCAGAAAATGCTTTCCGAAGGCTTGAAAGTTGAATCGAATCGAACCTCTCTCCTACTTATAGGGATAAGTTGCGCAGAAATCGAAGAGTCATGATTCAAAACGTGCGCGGGAAACCAAAATATCACATCATCCTCTGAACCGCCTCGGGGGCAAATATAATAATGATGCATACAGGCGATGACGTCATTCCAAAAAGGAAGCCATGCGTCAGTGGCTCAACAACGTCATATATTTCACCTCATTCATATTGCCGCCCCTGGTCGAGGTCAAATTCTCCTAAGCCGAGGTTCGCATTTTCGCCCATCGAAGACGCCCACCGAATGCGTCTCCAACGAGCGGAGGGACTAACTGTATAGGGTCAAATTTGACCCTCAGCATCTCTACGCCAGTGGGTACGCCCAGTGAGTGTACGCCGACTAACGTAGCGGGTACGACTCAGACGTGGGGACAAAAGCGACATCGTTTAGGACTCAGTGTCTTCACTAGGGAGACGTTACCTGTCTTTGTAACTTTTTGATTCTTTCGAAGAAGGTCTCTTATTATATAAAGGAGACCTTCACATTGTAAAGGGGGGATTCTGATCTAATACAACTCTCTCATTTTCTGGCTTTCTCTCTCTATCTCTACCTCAAACGAACATATCTTATTGAGTTCGTATTATCACTTTGCAATACTAGATCTACGACAATAATATCATCTTTGCATCTCTAGGTTTATTATATTTGATTACGATTTACCCTTTTCTTACTTTTGATTGTTTTCTAGCTTACAAAGTATATTGTTAACTTTCAAACAGAATATTTGGAGTCAAATTGACTTAAGAGTCCGCGGCTGCCTTCTTTTCCAGAAATATCACCATTTGCTGGAAAAAAATAGTGCTATTAGTATTGGGTCCGAAATTTTAAAAAGAATCATTTACTTAGTCAGATGCAGGTTCAATTAAATGTATCACCTGATTAATTATGTAAAAAGATCCTGCCCAACAGCATAAATACGTCTGAACTGAAATATATGATCATAGTCTGTTAAAGGAAAAAAAAAATATCCATAAAAAAAAAAAAAAAAAAGAAACCCCAGCCAATGATGTAATAAGTAATAACCAAGTGTCAAGCTGAGAATATATTGGAATTCAAGCTTATAGCTAAAGCCCACATCATTACGTAATTTTTTTTGTTGTAAAATACGTCGTCAACCAGCACTTTACTTCCTGGTGTTGGGGAAGGAAACGAGGAAAAAGGCAGCTGGTAAAGTTTGAACAACGGCTTTGTGGTAGTTAATTTCAAAAAGAAAAAGAGTTTAATTATGAGTATGCACTATTGTAGTAATTAATTTATATATACCAGATCACTTCTAAGGTTAGGATCATATGTTAAATACATTAACAATGCAGAGAATTTTTACGCTATTAATTAAATTTTATGGGAAATAGTAGGTAAAAATTTGTTAGTATACCAAAAGGAAAGCCTTGGAGCAACGATAAAATTATATCTGCGTGATCATAAGGTCACGAGTTCGAGCCGTAAAAGCAGTCTTAACACTTATGTTAGGGTTTGTCTCCATTATACCTTGTAGGTGCGGGACTTCCCCGAACCGTGCATGAACACAAAATACTTTGTGTACCAATCGAGCTGCCCTTGCCCAAATCAGACTCGTTATGTTATTGTAGGTCTAACAACTTAATGATGTTAAAAGTTTGTATACCATTAATCCCAAGAACTCTAACACATACAAAAATTACAAGTTCCTATAATAAGGATTAATCTATAATATGATAGAAATAAAAATTTATATACTTTCGCATGTTAAACTATAATGATATATAT
>NW_017674309.1:20631-94653 GCF_001879085.1 Nicotiana attenuata | reverse complement strand
AACCACACCTTTTTCGTACATTTTACACCCTTTATATAAACGTACACCCCCTACCCTTTCACGTCCAAGCCACGTCAACCCTAATATCCTTTCTTCTAAAGTACTTACCTTTCAGAGTTTTTCAGAAGTCTTTATCCACAGGATATATGATCTCTGTGTCAGATTCTTGATTTTGAGTAGAAAAAAATACTACTCCTACAAATAAAAGTAGACTACTCCATATATTATCAGAATGGGTAATGCAGATTATGAGTACCCATCAATAATGAATGGAGAGAGCACAGGGACAGGCATACATCGAGTGGAAATCCCACCACCACAACCTTTTTTCAAGTCATTAAAGAATACAGTGAAGGAAACTTTATTTCCAGATGATCCCCTTAGGCAATTCAAGAACCAAACACCCCTTAGAAAATTCATACTTGGTGTGCAGTATTTCTTTCCAATTTTTGAATGGGGTTCTCGTTATAATTTTGGGTTCTTTAAATCTGATCTTATTGCTGGAATTACCATAGCTAGTCTTGCTATTCCTCAGGGAATAAGCTATGCAAAACTTGCCAACTTGCCACCTATTCTTGGACTATGTAAGTGTTGATGATTAATTCTAGTCAGCTCTGATATCATGTTAAAGTGTCTCATCATTTCATCTAAAGTAATAAGGTGATATACACAGTTCAACACCTTAAATACAACAACTCATGTCTTTAGTAGTTTTTGCAGTAGAGCATGTTGCGTATAGTTAACAGGTTCAACTGCACCTTTAACAACAACAAGAAACCCAGTATAGTCCGACAAGTGGGGTCTGGGGAGGGTGGCGTGTACGTAGACCTTGCCCCTAGCTTGAAGGTAGTGAGGCTGTTTCCCATGGATCCTCGGCTCAAGCAACTGCACCGTTAACTAAAGTGAAAGTCACTAAAATTTAAAAATATACTATTGAAGTTTGAACGTAAAATTTCAAAAATGAAATATGGAAATAATAAGAATCTAAAGGGTGAATCCATCTAATTTAAATCCTGGATCCGCTATTTTTTTTTTTTTGCAGATTCAAGCTTTGTTCCACCATTAGTGTATGCAGTAATGGGCAGTTCAAGAGATTTGGCAGTGGGCACAGTTGCTGTTGGATCGCTTCTAATGGCTTCTATGATAGGAAATGAAGTTAATGCAACTGAGAATCCAGCACTTTATCTTCATCTTGCTTTTACTGCCACATTCTTCGCTGGATTATTTGAATTAGCTCTTGGATTTTTCAGGTTAGTGTCTCTATTTCTTGTTAGTACGTTCTTAGTTTACAATATCGCTTATACTACAATGGTTTGAGCCGAGGAAACAGCTACTGATGTTGGCATTAGGGCAGGCTGTCTACGTCACTCCCGTTGGGATGCGGCCAACCCTGAGTGAATGCGGGATGCCTTGTGCACCGGGCTGCTCAGTTTTAGCTTAATTAATTTATGGTTAATTAATTTTCAGGCTGGGATTTATAGTGGATTTTCTATCACATGCAACCATAGTAGGATTTATGGGAGGAGCAGCTACAGTGGTGATACTACAGCAGCTAAAGGGAATACTTGGTCTTCAACATTTTACTCATGCCACAGATGTTGTCTCTGTCTTACGTTCTGTCTTTACCCAAACTCACCAGGTAATTTTTTTTTATTACTCTATCAAGTTACTTGAAAATCTATTTTAAATAATATTCTGTAACAAGTATGCTTTGTTAACCTACATAAATTATAGTAATACCTTAAGTAACCTGTTATAGCAAGTAAAACTATACATATAATATAAATAAATTTATATCTAGTGAAAGCTCCCATTCTTTTCGACAGAATATAGATGGTAAACATTTTTCAGTTACTGATTGATTCTTTCTTCCTTTTCGGTTAAAGTTTGAAGAGAATTTTTTTCTTTTTTTTTTTTTTGCAATAGTAACTTTTTCTGATACTACACCTTTTTTTTTTTTTTTTTACTTTTTACTTTTTTGGTTCGTTTCGTTTTCTCCACCCCTTTTTGGCCCGTAGAAAAATTGTATAGTGTGCAAATCATGAGCTTGAGTTGAACTAAAGTGATTCTTGAAGAGTAAAATTTTTGGATTAGTTACACACTTCTATCCCTTTTGATTTATTTGTTTGTTTATTACTCCGAGTACTTATATTTGTAAATTTCTTTAAATATGCTCTAATGAAACATTGGTTAAAATAACTGCAGTGGCGATGGGAAAGTGCGGTGCTAGGATTTTGTTTCCTTTTCTACCTGATGATGGCTAAATTTTTTGTAAGTATAAACACTGACTTTGACCTTTTGAAATGTGAATAATATCCACAAGTCAAAAGCAGTCTAATATCAAAAGTGGATACCCTTTAGACTTATAATGCCTAATTATGCTTTCCTATCTTTATTCAAATAATTTCATACTTAACCTCAACTTTTGTTAATTTCTTACTTTTTCCAAATATTATTGATAGAAACTGACTTTGCTCCTCGACTTAACCTACTCCCACTCCGAAAATTCCAACAAATTAAAGCAATGTCTTCCTATGTTGTTCCAATAATATTGCCATACTCGTACGAATCCTTCAAAAATAAACTGCTTTTGGAGAATTCGACTCGCATGCATCCGACGACATTTTTAGAGAGTCCAAGCAACATTGATGTCTTCTATTTCTCATCAAAGGAAAAAAACAATTTTTATATTTTTCTCGTCAGAGGAAAAAAAATAGTTTTTTTTTATTTTGTTAATAGAAAGCTACTACTCTAGTAGTTTTATAGAAACAATACAGAGTGTGTGTAGTTTAAGAAAGTTGCTAATATATGCATGCATGCAGAGCCAAAAGAGACCGAAGCTGTTCTGGATTTCAGCAATGGCGCCATTAACGTCTGTCATATTGGGAACTATTCTCGTTTATCTCACCCATGCTGAAAAACACGGTGTTGCAGTGGTAAGAAAAAATTCAGTAATATTGTATTTAACGTATTATAACTAATAAACTGTCTTATTTTCATGTTACTAATCACATTGATTATATAGAAGTTAAAATTCACTTAGACATACTATATATATGTATATATATATATATATTACCTTGTGGTTTAAGTATCCTAGACGTTTGTTTGGAACAAACAACCTACTACTGGCAAAATTGGTGTAGCCTAATACTTCTACGTTTATTAGCTGTTCATATTCATTATTGGTGCATTTTAAAGAGACACTTTTGATTGATAGTTTCATTTGTCATAACAAAATTTGGGTCAAGTTGACACTTAAAGACAAACAAGACAGCGAAGTTGAAATGAAAAAAAGTTTTTATTTGTGTTTACATACTTTGTCGGTCACGGGAAAAATAGTATTAGTACTATGAGAACTTTAGCATGGCAGGGATTTTGTGATAGTTTAAACCTACACAGTATAAAATAATTTTCACCACATTTAATTAATACAAAAATAACTATAAGAAACTATCCATAATAACTTAGATTTGTAACCTCAAAACATAAAGCATGTCACATACTCAACAAGTTTAGTGCATAACATTTTTTACACTATCGTGCATATACTCCCTCCGCCTCACATCATTAGTCGTGGCTACTATAAAAATACTTATCTCAAATTATTTGTCACTTTAGAAGTTCAAGACAAAATTGATTATCTTTTTCCTTTTTATTCTTAGTAATAATTATCCTTGAAGATTACAAACACTTCAATTATGAATAACAATTACTTTGTTCAAATACCAATAACGAAAGATTAAATATAAAAACATGAATAAGGGTAAAGTAGTCAAAACTTCATCCTATTTAATTTTCTTAAGGGATGTGTACAAGAGAATCATGACAGATAATATAAGACGGAGGGAGTAATTAGCACTAGGGGTGTTCAAACCGAACCGGAAAACCGCACCAAATCGAAAAATCAAACCAAACCGATTAAAATACCCGACTAGGTTTGGTTTGACTTGGTTTGGTATTGAGTAAAAAAATCCGAACCAAACCGACATATAAATATATAAATTTTATTTATATTTTTAAGAGTTTATAGTGATTTTTCTTTAGAAAATGTAAAAATATTTGGGATCCTCTCATGTATTAACTCTAAAAGCGTAAATTAACGAAAAAATATTGTTAGACGACTAAGAAAATAACTATCATGTGTTACTAAAAAAATTCTCCCATTAGAATATTTTAATAGATCATATGTTTGTCAATTGTTTCCATAATTACTAAACATATATTCACTTATCAAAACTTTATTTATAATTTTAACAAAGTAAGATTGAAATAATATTCATGTAACAAAAAAATCCGAAAACCCGAAAAACCCGACAAAACCGAACCAATCCACACCGATATAGTTGGTTTGGTTTGGTGTTGGTAAAAACCGAACCAACTCGGTCCATGTACACCCCTAATTAGCACATAAAGTTTTTTTCACACTATCAGTGCACATAAGCAAGCCTTGGAGCAACAATCAAGTTGTCTCCCCATATGACCTATAGATCACGGGTTTCAGTCGTAAAATCGTCCACTGATATATTGCATCAGGGTAAGTTGCGCCTACATCAATAACCCATTGGGATGCGTGCCTTCCCCGAATCTTACGTGAACGCATGTTTGCTTTGTACATCGGACTGTCCGTCCGCAAAGGATGGGTCTATATCTTAGGAGAGATTGTTGTGATAACTGTGGTTGCTTTATATTGTCCATCAATCATTGGATTCTTATAATTATGTGAATGAAAAATTGGAACAGATAGGGGAGCTGAAGAAAGGGTTAAATCCTCCGTCAATAATGGATCTGTCATTTGGGTCAGCCTATATGACAACTGCTATCAAAACAGGAATAGTCACGGGTGTCATTTCTCTTGCTGTAAGCACTCGATCTGCTTTCCAATCTCAACCTTTGTCCTCTTTCTGCTGCAATTCCTGCTACTTGCATTACTTTTCACTAGCTAATGTTCTTTTTTACAATTTCAAGAACAAGCATATAAAACATGTGTGCATGGACGGATCTTGATAATGTTCACCGCTTTGAATACAATATTAGACTACAAAACTTAAATTTGTATTTTTATACTCCATCAGTTTATTTTTACTTGTTAATTATATTGAAAGTATATTTTTATTTTTACTTGTCCATTTTAGCAAATCAAGTGAAAGACAATCTTTTTTTCGATTTTACCCTTATCTTTTTTTCTCGATGTGACCAGGAGGTCACAGGTTCGAGCCATGAAAACAGCCTCTTGCAGAAATGCAGAGTAAGACTGCGCACGATAGACCCTTATGGTTCGGCCCTTCCTCGGCCCCCGCGCATAGCAGGAGCTTAGTGCACCCGGCTGCCCTCTACTTTACCCGTATCATTAACTACTCATTCCTCAAATTATTTCCCAAGACTTTTTGAAATATTATCGTTATTATGGGTAAAACAGTAAAAACATACTCTATTTATTTTTCTTAAAGAGAGTGCAAAGTCAAAAGTGGATAATTAAAAGTGAACAGAGAAAGTACTTAATTTGTAACTATTTCATAATTTGATGCTTCTTGGGGCTTCTTTGGCGACTGTAAGTCACTAGTAAAATTGCAATAATAGTATAACATTTTATACAATATCAATGTATATAACTCCTTGTCATATATGTATGAATCAAAATTCTTTAAAATTGTGTATGAACTTTGAAGGTTACTTTCAATGACACGGCTAACTTACAATATTATAGAAAATAAGTGTATTTCGTATACTTACAATTGCATTATGTGGCATAGAATTTTTTTAGTGGATTTAAGGGATCTTTATAACACACTACACTAAAATTAAATCCTTATTTTATTGATATGGACAGGAAGGAATAGCAGTAGGAAGAAGTTTTGCAATGTTCAAGAATTATCATATAGATGGAAACAAAGAGATGATTGCTTTTGGGATGATGAATATTGTTGGATCCTGCACCTCCTGCTACCTCACTACTGGTATGTTCCTACATATACTACTATAGTATACTACGTATATCATATTTGACTTGGTTATTATTTCTCTTTTATTTCCTTTATGGGCCGAAAGTTGATGTGGATTACTCTCACTTCCCATTTGGGCCCATACCACGTGATTGTATGTCTCCACATACCTACTAACAATAAAAGAAGAAGAAAAAAAAAAGAAAAAAAAAAAGAGAGAAAGAAAAGCTTAAAATTAATGGGACAGAGATTGGAAAAGAGGAAACATACTTACACTATATTATATGGGTAGGAAAATACTAAAATATGGAGGGATGAGTGGGGTTGGCTAGTGATGAAATGCATAAATTTTCAACAAAGTGTCACGAGTTTGAGTCGTAATATGTGTAACTGAAAGGGTATTATGTTATTGATATATAATTCCTTGTTGATTAAAAAAAAATTGAAAATAAGAATCGAATGAGGAATGTACAATAAGGACATTTCAATTTCTTAGCAAATTAACATTACATTAAACGTAAATTTATGGAGTAGTTTAGTCAAATAAGTTTAAAAAAAAAAAAAAGCAAAATGTGAATAGGTCAGTGTTTTCGAAAAGACTAACACTACTACATTACCTAAAAAATAATTACATACAACTGTCTACAATATGTGGCATTAGAAACTTGAAAAATAAGATAGTCAACCTATAATAAGAAGTAAAAATATACTGATAGTGTAAAAATTATTTATACTGCAGGGCCATTCTCGCGATCAGCAGTGAACTTTAATGCAGGATGCAAAACTGCAGTATCAAACATCGTCATGGCGTTGGCAGTCATGGTGACATTGTTGTTGCTAACGCCATTGTTTCACTTCACTCCCCTCGTCGTCCTGTCCTCCATCATCATCTCCGCCATGCTCGGCCTCATCGATTATAATGCAGCCATTCATCTCTGGCATGTCGACAAATTCGACTTCTTGGTCTGTATCAGTGCTTACATTGGCGTTGTCTTTGCCAACATTGAGATTGGCTTAGTCTTAGCCGTAAGTATCTCTTACGTTCTATGCACTAACAATGTAAAAAAAATTACAGTATTAAATTCGACTGACAATTATATGGTTTGACTTATAAAAATGTTGTTTAATGGAAATGCAGGTAGGATTATCGTTGCTAAGGGTGTTACTTTTTATAGCAAGGCCAAGGACGTTAGTACTTGGTAATATCCCAGATTCTATGATATACAGAAATGTTGAGCATTACCCAAATACAAACAACGTCCCAGGCGTTCTCATTCTTGATATTGGAGCCCCTATTTACTTCGCTAATTCTAGTTATTTAAGAGAGAGGTAATTATTTTTTTTATAACCGTGGTATCTGAACCAGTTTGCACACACCTCGACTAATTATGGTTAATTCAATTCTTGTTATAGGATCTCAAGGTGGATTGACGAAGAGGAAGACAAGTTAAAATCTTCAGGAGAAACAACATTGCAGTATGTTATACTTGATATGGGAGGTTAGTTAATTTCTGCAGTGTTTACAATTTGTTTCATCAGTTAGTTTATTTTTTGAAATAACAGTAAAAACATTTAAATGTAGCACAATAACATTTAAAACTGAATTTGAGCATTGACAGCTAAAAATTCTTTGATTGGCAGCTGTGGGAAATATTGATACAAGTGGAATTAGTATGCTTGAAGAAGTCAAGAAAAATCTTGATAGAAGAGATTTCAAGGTTAGCATCTTGTTTTCCAATTTCTTTCTTCGAAACAATTTAACTATATCACTGTTGTTACTATATCCTTGTGGTCCGGTCCTTCCCCGGACCCCACAAATAACGGGAGCTTAGTGCACCGGGCTGCCCTTACTGTTGTTTCTACTAGTTGATACTGCTCCCTTTCATTTTGTCCTTGAGCCGAGGGTATCCGAAAATAGCTTCTCTACCTTTACAAGTAGGGATAAGGTCTACGTACATATTAACCTCCTCAGACCCCACTTGTGGGATTATGCTGGATAAGTTATTGTTGTTGTGTTTCTTCGAAACAAAGTCATTTGAAGTTATAAAGACAGACTGCACCGTAAAGTATATCTATAAGATAGGATTTAAATTACATACACTAAAAGTACTGTAAAAAAGTTTCACACGATCAGTGTTTTATAACTTATTATAGCAGGTAACCTGCCTTATTTTTCAGGTTACTAATCCTGCTTTTTATGGCCAGTCAGTGTATAGAAGTTAAACTTGCATAACATATGGTGTTTTTTTTGTGGCATTGCAGCTTGTGTTGGCAAATCCAGGAGCAGAGGTGATGAAAAAGTTGAACAAGTCCAAATTCATAGAGACATTAGGACAAGAATGGATTTTCCTAACAGTAGGGGAAGCTGTGGGAGCATGTAACTTCATGCTTCATTCCTGCAAACCAAAATCTACAACAGATGATGCATCCCAAAAATGGAGCAACAATGTGTGACTCTAAATTAATTGATTGGTCTACTTTATTCGTAGTATTATTGAACAGTATTGTAGTGGTTCATGTGTGCATCTAATTTGTAAAGATGCAGCATCACATATTGGCTTAAAGGAGCCAGATTCTACTGCACTACTCTTCCTTAGAAAAAGCTAAAAGTGGCTTTATTTCTTTTCCACCTTTTGTAAAAATAATATGCTCTAATTAATAAAAGAATGAATGTCACCTGTGTACTGATTGCTTCTCATCTCAAGTTCGCCAAAATCTTTTGTTTACCTGCACAAGTACATTGAGGTGCATACTGTTGACAAGAATTATTTCAGGAAGACCTTTTCTTTCCCTCGTCTTTTTAACCTTTTCCAGAAAGACATGCAGTAGTCCGTTAAAGATCAAGCATCTAGGCCCTTCACCATACTAACGCGTTATTATTGACAGTTGATTCAAGTACCAAGTCAAATACAGATAATCTAAGACAGGCTAAATCTCAGAGCAAAAAAGAACAGGAGTCATGATTGGAATAATGTAGAAAAATATTACCAAAATGACATGCTAAAGTAGCTTGGTATGAATTGTAAGTCATCACATATACTCAAGGACCATGAAGCACCTTCTTCTACATTCAGAAAGATCTTGCTCCTGAACTCGTTTTTATCTTCAGCGTGGTCTGAAACAAAGCTTTTTGAAGAGGCCCTCTTTTTCCTTGGGAAAGAGATGCCCTGCTAATAGTAGCAAGAAATCACCAAGTAAAATCCCCAATGCCAGTGCAGCTATTTGAGAGTGAGAACATCTTCAATGTTTAGAATCTTGCTTAGAGATGAGACAAAGCAGCTCACGGATCTTTTGCAAGTTAGTGGTTACAAATGGAAAAAAAAAAAAAAAACAGAGTAACTTGTAAGGATGAGTTGTGGGAAGATCTTTACTTGGTAAGTTTGTTAAAGCTAAGCTTTTTACTTTAGAAAGAAAAGGTTTTTACATCATAAAATGTTGAGAGAGATATTTGGCTATGTCAATATAAGTGCCAACCCCAATTTCCGTCCATATGTGCCGGGGGAGGAAGAAGGACCAGTGATGTCCAAACAGATGGGGCACGTTCATCGAAGACAATGTCAGGTACTAGTAGTGGGAAGAGGGTTTCGAATGACAATAGTGAAAACTCATCCAAAAAACTCAAGAAGACTCGCTCGGTTCATTTGGAGAACCAAGCATGGATGTGTTACCGGAGCCTGATATTTACTCTACCAATATTTACTCTACCAATAATTATTGGAGAGTAAATATCAGGCTCAGGTAACACGTCCATAATTGGTTCTTCAAAACGCACCGAGCGAGTCTTCTTGATTTTAAACAAGTCCCACAAAACATGTAACTCATCCTTATAAGTTACTCTGTTTTATTCTTTTTTGGTTCCATTCATAACCTGTAACTTGCAAAAGATCGTGAACTACTTTCGTTCATCTCTAAATTTTTCAAACAATGTCTGCAGTTTGATTACACCACTCAATGTTGGTTGATCACCTACATCGAGCCTTCTTTTTTGGTAACCTGTAAGTGTACAGTTAATTTGTCCCTCATTAATCTCCCCATTGATTCAATCTGCTTGCAGCTCTGTCCCTCATATCCTGGGTCATGATGACCAGATAACGCAACATCAGGATGAAATCTGTCTCCACAATCAATGATGATATTATGAAGTAAACAACACACGAGGATGATACTAGGGAGTTTCTGTTTATCAGGTCTCCACATAACCTTATTAAGGATTCTCCAACCTCCCTTCAATAGCGCGAAAGCTTTCACTGCAACTGACCTAGCAGTCTCATGTAATGCATTGAAATCCAATATGGCATCTGAGAGGTCGTCACCTTCATATGGTGTAATAAGCCACGGAAGAAGAGGGTAACCAAAACCTCCTATAATGTATTCTCTAAGTTCTTCTCCTTTAACCATTTTGACGTTTCCGTTTAAACGATCACCACTTTCACAGAGTTTGTAAAATCCAGAGAACTTCAACAGTCTCGAAGTGGTCATGCCCCCAGGCCATCCTGTCACAATGTCTAGAAAACGCATCTCGCTGTCGACAATACCTTGCAAAAGCATGCTGTAATTGTTTTCCTGATCACACCAATCATCTGAGGTTTGAACAGCAGGAAGCGTCATTATGATGTGGGTTTCATCAATTGCTCCACAGCAGTTAGGTAATCCAAATGATTGTTCAAATTCAGACTTGATTATCTCCATCTTACTAGGTTCTGGCCATTTAAGGTGGTGCTTTGCACGTTCTTCTAACGCCTCAATGAATCTCCAGGTAACTTGAGACACAGTGGACTGCCCAACACCAAATGATGCCCCAACTGAAACTTGGGATTCACCGGAAGCCAATCTTCTCAATGCAATGGCAACTTGCTTCTCAACACTAAGAAGCCTTCCCTCAATGTTTATCAGACCTGAAGGAGGTCTTGAGATAAGGTCCTCCCTTACAAGTGAACATATGTAATCAAAAGTCTTCTTCGAAACACGGAAAAAATACTTGAAACCTTCCTCTTCATCACAAGGTACACCACAACCTGCAGGATAATACATTTAGGAGCGAACTATTCCCTGCATCGTAGAAATGGGGGGGGGGGGGGGGAGGGGGGTAACAAATAGCAAAAAGGCGCAAAAAGCTAAGACTAAAACAGGGATACAGAACTATTGTTACATAAGATATTCAAGCAGAAAGACGAAAACGTAGACAACAGCAATTTAGGAATATGTTGTCAACACCTCACAATCGTGCTTTCTTGAGGAAATTAGGGTCAATCTAGTGGGGAAAACCTTCATACCCATACCAAGGATAACAATCGTATTACAAACCTAAGAATTATTAGCACAAATATCCTAACTATAACAGCTTCTACCACACAAAAATTTCAATGTAAAAGTTCTGGCTTCAACTATGTCTAAACCGCCTGGGAATTTACTACTTTGAATTGTAAAATAAATTAGGCTAAAGCTCCAAGCAGAAGAGTCCATTTCCAACACAGAGTCTCTAATGAGTAAACATGTTTTTTCTTCCTAGTGTTGGAGGTTTGACTTCAAGTATACTTCAAGAATCCAGAGATAAAATGGAGTAAATTAATCAAGTGCGTCCTAGTTCCAAACTAGTTGGACTCGACTATATGAATCATCATACTATTTTACACACTACTCTTCTTCTTTTTAAAGTCAGTGGTGTCCCAGCCAGCTTGGGCGAACATCCACTATTCCACCGGGTACCTGCAAACACCCACCAGCACAAGTACCGGCTAACTCTGCCCCAAGGCTTAGGCAGATGGGAATCATCTTTTTTCTTTTTTTTGGGTAATTGCACACTACCCTTCACCCTGCAGCAACCCTCTTCCAGGTCTGGACCTGTTATGCTTTGTGAATTTCACACAGAAAGGTTCAAAATAATGCACCAAATTTAAAGAAATTAGGATTAAAGCTCCAAGCTTAACACTTACTAACCCCCGAGCGAGTTTTAAATAAAGTCTTACACCGCTGTAGTGAATTGTTCAACAGTATTTGAAGCTAAATGAGTTTCAAATACAAGTCAATTTGCAGATTTCAGCTATAATATGGTAAAAGAAAAAAAATTTACAGATGGGTAAAAGCAGAGAGAAGTAAAGGGACCTAGGGTTGGTGAGTTCTTGTGCCAGAAACTATCCCACCAATCGCATTCACCACTTCCTTTGTTCTCAACAGGAACAATGGTAATTGACTTGTTTTTCTTGTTTTTGTGTTTGATTTTCTTCAACTTCTTTGAATCTTTCTTCGTCTTCTTCGATTTCTTTAGTGGAGCCATCCACTGATGTGTTAACTATTACAGGGGAAAGCTTCGAATAGACAATAGCCGGTAAAATGCAAAGCTCTTCCTCGTTGTTGGTCGAGGTTACTGTTTAATTGGAATTGGGCTAATTACGTACAGTCTAGTCTAGTAATTACATTTGTTTGTCGTAGCGTTATTTGTGTAATTATAAGTTTATTGTTTGGTTGCACTTTATATAGTTAGATTAAATTTTAAATAAAATAATTATTAAAACTTAAAAGTTAATATAATAACTATATCCCTATAAATTTTTATAAGTATAAATAATATTATATTTGATATTTAAATATATATTTTTCGGGGATAATTTCATATAGATACAACTCACACATCTGACTTGCAATATAATAGCTCAGTCATAACTTTACAAATCTGTAGTCCAAAAACATTCGGCTAATATTTGAAAAAAGAGTATTTTCTAGCTTTTTTTATTCGGCAATAGAGTTTAATCAGGATAATTATCTTATTTAGATGAAATTATGAGATTTTCTAATTCNCACCACCCCACCCCTGTGCTGTGCGCACTCAAAAAAGTGTCGAACACTCCTTGTACATACTCCTATATAAAGCACCCCTCCTTCAGTCCAAGCCAGTCCAACCAATATTCCTTCTTTCAAAGCTTTACCTTCAGAGTTTTCAGAAGTCTTTATCCACAGGATATATGATCTCTGTGTCAGATTCTTGATTTTGAGTAGAAAAAAATACTACTCCTACAAATAAAAGTAGACTACTCCATATATTATCAGAATGGGTAATGCAGATTATGAGTACCCATCAATAATGAATGGAGAGAGCACAGGGACAGGCATACATCGAGTGGAAATCCCACCACCACAACCTTTTTTCAAGTCATTAAAGAATACAGTGAAGGAAACTTTATTTCCAGATGATCCCCTTAGGCAATTCAAGAACCAAACACCCCTTAGAAAATTCATACTTGGTGTGCAGTATTTCTTTCCAATTTTTGAATGGGGTTCTCGTTATAATTTTGGGTTCTTTAAATCTGATCTTATTGCTGGAATTACCATAGCTAGTCTTGCTATTCCTCAGGGAATAAGCTATGCAAAACTTGCCAACTTGCCACCTATTCTTGGACTATGTAAGTGTTGATGATTAATTCTAGTCAGCTCTGATATCATGTTAAAGTGTCTCATCATTTCATCTAAAGTAATAAGGTGATATACACAGTTCAACACCTTAAATACAACAACTCATGTCTTTAGTAGTTTTTGCAGTAGAGCATGTTGCGTATAGTTAACAGGTTCAACTGCACCTTTAACAACAACAAGAAACCCAGTATAGTCCGACAAGTGGGGTCTGGGGAGGGTGGCGTGTACGTAGACCTTGCCCCTAGCTTGAAGGTAGTGAGGCTGTTTCCCATGGATCCTCGGCTCAAGCAACTGCACCGTTAACTAAAGTGAAAGTCACTAAAATTTAAAAATATACTATTGAAGTTTGAACGTAAAATTTCAAAAATGAAATATGGAAATAATAAGAATCTAAAGGGTGAATCCATCTAATTTAAATNAATGGGCTATGCATTAGTTTGCAAAAATGGGCTATGCCTGGTAAAGTTCCAAAACATGGGCTAATTTTTGTTCTGAAATTGGGCCAACTGACATAAAATGTAATTTTGTCTATTTTTCGTGAATATACATTAATTAGTAATCATATATTTATATTAATAATTATAAAAATAATTTATATATATTTCTAAAATTAATAATACTTAGTTTAGATACTTACAAAACTAAAAACATACGTTTTGTAAGAATATCATGGAATTCATGTTTGATAAAATAAATTAATATATATAAAAATAATATCATAATATTATTCAAATGTTTGACAAAATTAATCTATCAATTCTAACTAAAAAATGAACAACATGCAATGTGAACCAATACTAAAACAAGCAAGTTGGAACTATGAATATAGCACAATTTTAAAACACAAAAAAAAAATAGTTTAACATATTCCAACATAATAACAAGTTCAACTACAACTTAATATTAGAAAACATAATAAGTGTATAACAACATTTAACAATAAATTTCACTTTAATTGCATCACTCATTATATGCCAAGTTTGTTAATGACTCATTATTTCTAATATTAGGAGGTGTAGTTTAAAAAATAAAATATTAAAATAAATAAAAAAATAAAATATTAGCAATTACGTAAAATCACAAGAAGTAAAGGTAGAGAAATAAAAGATAAATAATATACAAAGAAAAATATATTTTAAAATTTCCAAAAAATTAAAAAGTAAAAATAAAATTAAAAAAATAAAGTAATAGAAATAAAAAGTTATAAAGAAAATACATAAAAACAAAATAAAAAGGAAAGAAACTAAAAGGCAACCTTGTAATTACACAGTGTAATTACCACCAATTCTTACCTTCCCCTTGAGAATTGGAGAGTGTAATTACACCCCTCCAATTACACCCAATTCCATGCTGACGAAGTAATCACTTGGCCAAACAAACATACCAAACTGTGTAATAACACTCAATTATATTTAAATTCAATTCCTAGGTGGCTTTCCAAACATGCTCTAAAAGAGGTGGGTTGCTTCTAATGGACCCTTTTAATTTGAGAAAAGGCATAAATATCCCTAAATTAAGGTCCAGCTAAAAACAACACTTATATTTGTAACTTAATTACTACTATATTTTAAGAGTATTTAATGTAATTTATCCCAAAATTATCTATTAAAGTATTTTAAAAAGGGTAATTTGGTTCGGCCCGACTATATTATTATCGTATAAGTATAAATTATACTAGAGTAGGCGGATCTACATAGAGCATTATGGGTGCTCAAGCACCTATTGTCTTTGATTAGATCTAGTAGATTTACATAGGCAATAAAAAAACTTGAATAAGTATTGAGTGAGCACCCACAATCAAACTTGTTTTCCCACTTCTTTTAGAATTCTTATCCCGAGCATCCACGACTTCGAAATCTTGGATCAACCACTGACAGCGTTAGTAATACACCTTTGGTTCATGATATTAAACTTATGCAAACTTTAATATCGAGAATCAAAATATATTAATAATGCAAAGACTATACTAGTAAACAGATTTATCAAAAATCAAATGCTCTATATGTAATCAGGGTGGGCTCGACGAGTTTTGTAGCCTAAAGCCAAACTTTATGAGGGGCCTTAACATTTTTTTTTTTTTAAAATATCTATTTATTTGAAGTCTATTTTTCTAGCGTTTCTTAGATACAAAGTTACAATATAGCTAATCCATTTAACCTTTATTGAAACATTGTTGATCTTAGGTGAGATTTTATCAATTTAATTTTGATTTTTTTTTTTTTTTGCTGAAACGACGGAAACAAGAGTTATTAACATTATTCCGTAAGTATTACAGGCATTGGAAAGAGAATCAATTTTTTTTATTTGACCAAGTGTATAAATTAAACTGTTATCTTCTAATTGTAATATTTTTCTTAATATTTTTAATTCTGAAAATAAATCTAAACCATCAATACCGAATTGATTATTATGGTTTTAGGAACATTCAACATTAAGGCAATATTTTTTCAAATTTTCATCATCTAGTTATCTTAATTTTACCGCTAAATAGATAACCAAAAATATTTTCATATGCTTCAAATTGTTCAAATCTATTTTAAAGTGAAAAAAATAGCCTTGTCTACTAAGTACTATGTATAAATTAATGGCAAAAAGGCCTCATAGCCACCTAAACTTGCACTTATTTTTCATCCCGATATATAAACTTACACCTGTCCCATTTAAATACTTCTACTTTACAAAAACACAACTAATAAACACCTCTTATAGAGTGTGTTCTACAATCGCGATGACATGTATGACAGGTCACTGTTTTAGCTGCCACATATTCATTTTTAAAATAAATTTAGACATTTATAATTTTGGACCCCACTTCTGTTGTAAATTTGCATCTTCTTCACCCTTTTTTGCCCCATTTCTACTCGTTGCCACAAATGGCCACCACGGTAGTAAAAAGAACTTAAGAAAATCCAGAAATTTGAAATTCACACTCCAAAAATCATATATTTCAGATTCACATTACCGCAAGCCAAACCAACAACAAAATATATTTTCTTACCCAGATTAGATTGTAAACAATAAATGTGAATAGTCTTCATTACAATAAATTAAGTCTACCAGAATCTCAAGCAGCATAAGCGACGAAGTAAATCAGAAAATTCATCACAAAAACTACCCCAAAGACCATATCTTCACAGAGAAAATTCCAGTAGAAAAACTTTAGCCGGTCATCTTCTCCGATGATTTATTAGATAAAGTTTTCAGGTTAAACAAGTCTCTCGTTGAAGCCGACGTTATCCAGTAAGCATTCATTGTTATGTTCCTATGCCAGTGTCGAGAACAATATTATGACAATATGGTTGAGGGATGGATAAGAGAAAATAAATGGGAGGGGGGAGGTTGGAGACGGGATGAAAGAGGGTGGAGAAAAGAATGGGTTAAAGAGGGTGCTGGAGAGCTTGGAAAGACGATTTTCCTTCTTTTTTTAAAATTACTTCCATTGTATTTTACTTTTAATTCGTTTTTTATTTTAGATTTTTAAAATTAAAATAATTATGTTCACACGCGCTTCATAGGTGTGATTAACACTCACCTTGGCCATGTCAGCTATGCCCTTGCCACATAAGCACAGTCAACGGTCAGAGGTGGCTATCAATGTTTAGATGGTTATTAAGTTTAAGTGTTTAAATGAGAAAGGAGTAAGTTTATATACCGGGATGACAAATGGGTGCAAGTTTAGGTGGTCAGGAGGCCTTTTTGCCTGAAGTAATCAACTTTAAAGTACTATTCGAAAGATTTTGAGATTTTATTCTCATCAAATTGTTATTTCCTATATATCATACGTTTCTTACGAAATTCATGTTCGATATTCATTTCTACTGCAAATTTTCTTGGCAGAAATCATAGCAATTGCAAATCCTTCTTCTCTATACTTGTTAAAGAAAGAATCAAACCTTTTCACTTTACAAAACCTTTTTAAAAACTTATACACATCCTATTAGGTGTAACAAAAAATGGGGCCTTCAAAAATATGGGGCCTAAAGCAGTTTCTTTACTTGCTTTATGAAAGGGCTGCCCCTGTGTGTAATACAAAATTTTATGTGAGATTAAGAGCCCGTTTGGACATAAGAAGAATTTCCCTTTTTTCAATTTTTTTTTGAAAACAGTGTTTGATTTTCAAAATCTTATAATTTTTTCATCTCACCAGTTTTTCAATTGAAAATGGGAAGGTTGCTAGTTTTTAGTTGCAAAATATGTTGAAAAAAGACATCCAAATATGTTGCAAATATTATAACCAAATAATACTTCATCTGTAATTCAAATTTTGAAATTCCAATTTTGAAAAAATAAATTTGGAATTCCTGTCCAAACGCCTACTAAGTTTTCTTATAATCTTATCCCCAAACTACCCCTAAGATTATCAATTGGTACCTTTATGTTAACAGCTCGTCATGAATGCCTTATTGCCTTGCAGCAAAGGAACCAAAAATTGAAGTTCAGGGACAAACTTATTGTATAGGTCAAAATCTGATCAAAAGCATTCTACTTAAGAAAGAATGACCAAGAATCAACCAAGCCGGAGTCACGTATAGGAAGCAATATACCAGTGAATGATTTAGCTACGGTCGAGGTCAAATACTCAATTCGGCCCGAACGGCTAGTTCAACACTTAGACATTTTAGAGGAATATTCTACGGGATATTCCAAGAATTTAGGCACTCCGGTTAAGGACCGTTGGGGTAAGGAAAGTGTTTTGTATAAATATCATGGGAGAGAGTAACAAAAAGAGGGGGCTGGGAGGAACACACACAGGGAAAAACATGTACATCTCTCTGAAGGAGAAGATATTCCCTGATCTCATGCCCTCGCCGGAAAAGGAGAAGAGTTTAGAATCTCGATATTCATCTGTAATTCAACTTTATCAAATATAGGAGGTCGGTCTTGCTCAAGGATGGTGACTCTTTTCATTTATGTATTCTTTATCATCATTTGATATTATTAGAAAAATCACCTATCCCCATTATGAAACTCAATCACAACTGTAATCAAAGTTAATGTTCAGTTATGCTTGTTTATTCCTATCTTCCATTTCAGATCTAGAATAAATTATTTCTGGCTAGGATTTGCCCTCTGTCTATTTATTGGTTTAACAAAAAGGACTTAAAACCTCAGATCTATTATCATAATGATGATTATTTTGTGGTTAGATTTGCTAATTTGGAATAAAGAGACCAAGTGTTGTTTACTGGGCCTCACACTGTTAATAATCGACCCATAGTAATGAAAGCTTGGACTTCAGATGTCAATCTGCATGATGAAGTTTTGAGAACCATCCCTTTGTGGGTAAGGTTGCCTAATCTTCCACTCAATTTCTGGAGTATGAATGTTCTAAGTAAGATAGGGAGTGTGATGATAGGCTATAATTACGTATTTTAGTCGATTATTACACTCTAATTTACTGCACTTTAGTTGAGTTTGCGCTTTAATCGCTAGTATTTTGCACTAATTGTGTGTTTTATGCCTTGTAGGGGTGATTCCGAGCTATATAGATGTTAGGGAATGAATTCAAGTGATTTGGATCTTTGAAGTCTGAGTAAAAGCCCAAGGAATTAAGCTGGGATCGTGTTCAGGGGTCAAATTTGATAGTTAAGAACAAACGAAGGCTCGAGTAGGCATATTGCGCACTGTCTAGTAAAATAGACATAACTCTTTTCTCCAAACTCCATTTGGGCTATATAATATATGGTTGGAAAGCTAACAAAAAGGGATACAACTTTCATGTTTTACGTTGTTCCAAATTCAAAACGGAATAGGATGAAAAGCGGGGGATTTGCATCTATACCCGCTTTTTGGGTCACGTTTTAACTTGTGACCGCTTTGCAAAAAGAATTGCAAGCGTACCCACTTTTTCGCGAACTTCAGCATACGGGGTTGAAGTAGCAAAGGCAATCATGCAAAACTTCAGCATTCTAGTAGACGGGCCTGAAGTAGCAAAGGCAATACACTGAAGTTTTTTTGTCCTAGATAAGATGCTGAAGTTATTTAGTTCATTTGTAAAAACTTCAGCACTAAAATAGCTGAATTTTTTTTGTCCTCGATTCATTAGTTTTGTCATAAAACTTTTTCAAAAACTTTAGCACAAGATGCTGAAGTTATTTAGTTCATTTGTAAAAACTTCAGCACTAAAATAGCTGAAGTTTTTTTGTCCTGGATAAGCTTTTTCTAAAACTTCAGCAGAAGATGCTGAAGTTATTTAGTTCTTTTGTAAAAACTTCAGCACTAAATAAGCTGAAGTTATCCTGGATAAGCTTTTTCAAAAACTTCAGCAGAAGATGCTGAAGTTATTTGGTTCATTTGTAAAAACTTCAGCACTATATAAGCTGAAGTTATTTTGTCCTGGATTCATTAGTTTTGTCATAAAGCTTTTTCAAAAACTTCAGCAGAAGATGCTGAAGTTATTTAGTTCATTTGTAAAAATTTCAGAACTAAAATAGCTGAAGTTTTTGAAAAAGCTTTCTAACATACTAGATAAATAATCACCTTATTCTTTCATATTGTATTACTATTATAAAATAATCAGATTGCCAACAATATCTAAATCATAAATTTTGAAAATAATAAACGTGAAAAGAACAGAATTACGTGGAAATATTCACAAATTATTGTTTACTAACTTACATAATTATTTATAATTTGTTTTTAAATAATCTGATAAACATACTTATGGCAATCATCTCATGAACTGAAGTTTCATAGCAGCACCAACAACAACAGAAGAAAGAAGAAGAAGAAGAAGAAGAAGAAGAAGAAGAAGAAGAAGAAGAAGAAGAAGAAGAAAAGAAGAAGAAGAAGAAGAAGAAAATGAAGGAGGAGAAGAAAGGGGGCTGAAGTTGTTTAAAAAGTGAGTACAAGTTAAAACTTTAAAAAAATGGGTATAGGTTAAATGGGGGCGACCAAATAGGGCGCCCCGTGCAATTTTTACGTGAAAAATGCGGTCGAAACCGCAACAGCGGACTTGGACGCGGACTGAGGCAGTGCACTGGGAAAATACTGCGCCCGAACCGCGACCGCGAGCGTCCTGACCTGAAAAATTGTCCTTTTTCGCGTAGGAGAAGGTATAATTGTTTGGGCCCGACCCTACTTGGTATATATACATGGAAAAATGGTATTTTGAGGAGGTTGGACACACTTTCGACATAATTTAGACCTAAGGAGGCTAAGGAGACCGGGGATTCAACCTAAGGAGTCAAGAACACACTGGAGCAAGGCGGAGAATTCTTCTACGATTTTTTCACTTCCTTCTTCCTATTTCTATTATTGGTTATGAATTCTAGTATTGTATTTTTGCATACTATTATGAATAGCTAATTCATTTTCTAGGGTTTTGATGGAACCTTTTGTAGGATAAATTCTTATTATTTTTTTATATAATTGAGTTGTTAGATTTCTCTACTTGTTCAACTACGTGTTTATTGTTGTTGATTGAATGGCCATCGATTGACTGTGCCTATTTATTATGTGTTGCTTGAGAAAGGATACATATTTAGGTAGTTGTTGAACAACGTCACTCCTAACATATGTGAGAAATCAATACCGCGGGTTTAAAGGCAGGTTTAGAAATAATAAAGCCTTGACGTGGTCATAATGAGCGGTTAGATAAAGTCAACTAGCGTAGTTCGAGAGAATATGTCTAGTAAATTATTGTAGTTGCTCGAGAGAGAATTACGGCACCTAAAGTGCTCACGATCAGTAGAGAATACATTGGCAAAATTGTAGGGAACATAGCTAGAAGGATTCCGACAATTGGGGAAATCATAACTCTAGACCTCCTTAATTTAGTCTCCAACCCTTTGCCTAGTTAGTTGATAATTTTACCATTTTGTAGTATTTGCTAGTTAATTAGTTAGAAATATAAATCGCAATCTTTATAATTTAGAAAATTGTTCAAACTTGTCTTCTTAGTGATATTAAATAGATATAGCTAAGCCTTAGTTCTTCGTGGGATTCGACTCCGGACTTATAGACCGGATTATATTTGCAGCGACCGCTTATCCTTTTTAGGACTAGAGTTGGGCGTGATTAAATTTTGGCGTCGTTGCCGGGGAACTAACGGTGTAGTTGTAGGTGTACATATTGCTAGGTTACAAGTTTGAACTTTTATTTTTGTTTTGTTGTATTTGATTTTTTTTTATTTTTGTTTTACTTGTTAATTTGAGAAACATAGCATCCTGGAATTATGGGAATTGTGATGTTGGTAGTTCTATTGTTGATCTTCCTTGTGTGAATTGTGGCAGAAACCACCTGGGTCAAGATAGTCAAAATATTCCCGAGAGCGAGTTATGCGCACCAACCCAATCTTATGTGTGGAATGTATGTGATATGTGTGGTGGTCAAGAGGGTCACTTTCATGGTTGTGCTTATATTTCTTATCTTTCCCCAACCCCTTAGTTTGATGGTTCTACTTTTTCTTGTGAAGTTAATAGGAACAAAGAACCCGGGGATGATAACCTGAAAGATATCAAGGATATGCTAAAGTACCTTGTGGAACAAAATGATGAAAGACAGATGTAGATAGAAAGACAAGATGCTACTATTCGCAACCTGGAGGCACAAATGAGTCAACTAGTTGAAGCATTTAATGCTCAACAAGCCTATATTGGGGATAGTAGTCAAGAAGAGCATGAATTAGACACTGAAATTAAGGTGCTAAGGGAGGAGGTTAGAGTAGAATACCAACAATCTATCCAACTAGAATTTGAGGATGCCGATGTTCAAGAAGTGACACTAGAGTCAGCCAAGGACATTAAAGATACAAATTTAGTTGATTCTAGTGTGATTGGTGTTGAGGAGGTCAAAAATCATGAAGTTCATGTATTTGAGCGCGTTGGACCTCATTCCAAACACTTCTCTACATTATGTTCGGATGGTGAAAAGGGAATGGATCCTTACGTGCATAAAAAGGAGTCCAAGGAAGAGGTAGATGAGCCTTATATTTTGAAATTCTCAAGGACGTCTAGGCAAGGTGACACTCCTCAGTCGAGAGCCAAAAAGTGCATAAGACTTTATCTAATTTTTGGCTCGCAAGAATTTGTACCACCCCAAGAGCATAATCATAAGCTTGAAGCAAAACTTGGGGTTCAATTCATAAGCTCGAGGTGGAGTAAAAAGGTGATTCACGTCGTGCCGCGATGTTAAATCAAGCACTTGTTGGGAGGCAACCCAGCTTTTTTTATTTTTAATTTAGTTTATTTTTTTTTTATTATTGTATTATTCTTTTAGTGTCGATTTTTTATTTTTAGGAGCATGGAACGCAAAGCCATTGGAAGGATGCAACAACAAACCAGATGGTTGGAACTAAGCGTGAGGTACCCGCACGAAGGACCAGGCCTGGGAGAAGTCTGAGTACCCCATGAGATGCTAGTGCTTCGGCCTTTGGCCTACTAGGGAGTTCCTTTTACCCTCTTGTATGTATGGATGTGCATTGGGGATAATGCACAATTTAAAGTGTGGGGTGAGGAGATTGTCTAGGTGACTTTCTATGCTATTTTAGTTGTGTTAGTTTAGTTGAATAATTTTTTTTTTAAAATAAAAAAGATTGGACTTTTCCCTACGATGGATCTATTAGACAATTTTCTTGAGGGATTTAAATCTTAAAAAAAATTCTTTTGTTAGGTAGTGTAGCAATTCCCCCTTGGTTTTTCTTTGTGCCGCGGTTCTTTTCTAGGGGTTTTATTTGAACCGTGTGTAGTTAGTCTTTTTTTAGGAATAGGAGCCGTTGTATAGTGTTTTGAAATGAAGCAATATCTCTTGACTTTGTTATGCCTTGAGAATAGTGAGTACTCTTGTCGTGACGCTTAGGCTCAATTTTTGTCTCTTGTATAAGTACCTTAAATTGTATGATTTTAACTTTGCTTAAATGCTTTGATGTAATAACCCGACCGGTCGTTTTGAGCTCTAGCGTGCCGTTCACCAATTTAAGGCCATGAGCAGCTTCATTTCAGGTATTATGACTTGTACGCGTGGTCGGAATTGAATTTCGGGAAGTTCGGAGTTGATTTGGAAAGAAAATTCTCATTTCAGAAGCCTTAAGTTGAAAGAATTAGCTAAGATCGGAACTTTGAGTAAACGACCTCGGAAGCAGGGTTTGAAGGTTCCAGCAGGTTCATATGATGATTTCGGACTTGGGCGTATGCCCGGATCGGGTTTTGGATAACCCGGGAGCGTTTTGGCACCTATTGTGGAAGTTAGCATTCTGGAAGAAATTTCATAAGTTTGGGTTGAAGAGCATTTCAGTGTTATCAATGTCCGTTTGGGATACCAAGTCTGGGAGTAGCTCCGTATGGTGATTCTGGAGTTGGGAGCGCGATCGGAAGTGAATTCGGAGGTCCGTGGGTCATTTTGGAGTCATTTGGCTAAAGACAAAAATTTGAAGGTTTTGAGAAGTTTGACCGAAAGTGGACTTTTTGATATAGGGGTCGGAATCCGATTTTGAAAGTTGGAGTAGGTCCGTAATGTGGAATATGACTTGTGTGCAAAATTTGAGGTCAATCGGACGTGATTTGATAGGTTTTAACATCGGAAGTAGAAGTTTGAAATTCTAAAGTCCATAAAGCTTGGATTGGAGGTCGATACGTGGTTCTAGCGTTGTTTGATATGATTGAGGCCTCGAGCAAGTCCATAATGTATTTTGGGACTGATTGGTATGATTGGTTGGGGTCCCGGGGGCCTCGGGTGGATTCCGGGTGGTTAGCGGATCGAAAATAGATTTTTTCTGAGAAGGGCTGAAGTTTGCTCCTTCTGTCATAACCGCACCTGCGGTTGGTGGACTCGTAGGTGCGAGACTGCAGATGTGGTCCTTGTATCGCAGAAGCGGCCCAGGCAAGGCAGGCCAGGAATCGCAGAAGCGGCTCCACAAATGCGGCCTCCAGACCGCAGAAGCGGTCCCAGTCTTCTCTCCCCATTTCGCAGATGCAGTCATCTTCTCGTAGAAGCGGGCCCGCAGATGCAGAAATACTGGAGGCAGTGAGTTTTTTTTAAATCGGGGGTTGGGTTCATTTCAACCCCATTTTCTTCCATTGGAGCCGATTTGGAGCAACTTTGAGGTGCCATTTTCACCACCAAGCATGAGGTAAGTAATTTATGTTAGTTTTGAGTTAAATACATGATTATATACGGATTTGGACATGGAAATTTGTAGAAAACTTGGGGTTTGAGGGGAAACCTAGAAAATTGATATTCTTGGAATTTGACCACGATTTTGGGTATGGAATTAAGAGAAAATCATATATTTGAGTTCATGGAGTCATGGGCAAGCCTAATCTTCAAAAGAAAATTGGAATCCGGGCACGTGGGCCCGAGGGCGTTTTAGGCAACCTTTCAATCGGGGTTAGAAATTGTTATAAATTGGATTAATATGAGTAGTTTATCGTATATTAATGAATTTGCATAATCATTGGCTAGTTTTGGGAGTATTTAGCATCGATTCAAGTCTTCGGAAGGGCGTGGAATGCCGGTTATGGATCTTCGGAGCGAGGTGAGTCTCCTTTCTAACCTTGTAAGAGGGAATTGTCCCCATAGGTGAGTTAATTGGTTATGTGCTCCTATTTGAGGGGGCTACGTACGCACGAGGTGACGAGAGTCCGTGCGTCGCTACTATTATGTTATTGTCCGGGTAGTCTAGGACCCAAAAGCATGTTGTACTTGGAATAATTGTAATGTTAGTTACAGTTGAATTGCTTAAATCCTGTCGAATTGGTAAATGAATTTCCAAAATGATTAAACTTCATTTTCTTAAATCGTTAAAAGAGAATTGGCTTTTATTTGGATAAATGTTCCTCGATAAATTCTTAATCTGTTGTTTGAGCATGTATTTCTATGTGTACCTGCGTCGCATGTAAGGTTCGCGAGCAAGATGGCTGCTTATTTAAATTTGACTGCGTCGCATGTATGGTTCGCGAGTGGGGTAATAGATGCATCTATGGTTCGTGCCGTTCGACCCTCGGCAGTGCATATTTTACATTTATGTTGGATTGGGACGTACGACCTCGGCATGAGTTGCGCATGCTTGTATTGCTTGCCTTGAGATTTACTGATATTGATATCTGCTCTCCCCGACTTGAGATAATTGTTAATTAATGGATTACGAATCCGGAGACTTTTAATAGAAAGGAACTTTTACCTGTTTCGTGACTTATCTGAATTTACTGTTGTTAATAAATCTGTGAATCATCGCGTTAATAATATTATCATCGGACCATTAGTAAGTGTCGTAGTCGACCTCTCATCTCTCTTCTTCAAGATAGGCGGGGTACTCATTGGGTACACGTTGTTTTAGTACTCATACTACACTTCTATGCATTTTTGTTGCACAGGTTTATGTATGGCTAGAGCTTAGCGGCATTGTGGCATGGTTGGTACGGAGACTTAAGTGAGTTTCAATATCGATACGCCCCGCGGTCAGCAAAGTCTCCTTCAGAGTATTATATTTTATTTTCATTTCTGTCCACTTGTATTCCGGGCAGTCACTGTATATTATTCCATTCACTAGTAGATGCTCATGCACTTGTGACACCGGGTTCTGGGGATGTCTATTGATTTATCCAGGATTTTATAAGTTGTTAAATGTTTTTCCTTGCATATTCAGTGAAATTTACTAAGTGTTGTTTAAATGAAATAAAGAAGCGGTTTCGGAAATATTTAAAACAAGAATTTAACTAAGCATTTTGGTTGGCTTGCCTGACAGCGGTGTCCGGCTCCATCACGACCCTTAGTAGATTTTGGGTCGTGACAACATGGTATCAGAGCACTAGGTTCCCTTAGGTCTCACGAGTCATGAGCAAGTCTAGTGGAGTCTCGCGGATCGGTACGGAGACGTCTGTGCTTCTCTTCGGGAGGCTACAGGGCTGTTGGGAGTACTTCCCTTCTTGATTCCTCATCGTGCGATTTGATTCCTTGAGGCTTATACCCTTGTTTCCTTCCTACTCAATCTTACGCGACGCGAACCGCTGGTTATAAATTGAGAATTGAAGGATTGTGATGGTACTACGAATGTGGTGCGGGGTGTTTCTCCCTGCGGGGTTGTTTGAGCTATTATCGTCGCCTTGTGGAAGGATATTTTGTCGTTTCAGCTCAGTAGCGGTACTTCTGAGAGCTCTGAGGCTAAGCACAGGATGCCATGATGCTTATGAATGATTGTTCCGCAGTATTGATATGATGGTAGGATGTTTGCCTATGTGTCGGGGTAGTGAATGATTTGAAGGGAAGTTTGCTCAGTGCATAATCTAGAGATTCGGTATTTTATTCCCGGCAGGGGAAAGACAATCGGGCTAAGAATGATCATATGTGGGTTGATGGGGTAATAAGGCTTGGTATTTGCAAGCGCGGTGGAATTTTCATTTGTTTTGAGGTGTCATTATATCTGTTGAATGTACTAAGTTCGCCGGTGTTATGACCTTCTACAATTCGCCTTTGAAGCAGGATATTGTGAGACAGTATTGAAGAAGCGACTGTCAGAGATCGCGGGGTGCGGTGATTCAAGATGGAATCGGTGTTTTTAATGTCAACGACGGGAAAGTTGATCCTCAGAAAGGTGTAAAGTTAATAGCGGTCTATTGGTTCAGGTGCTATCGAGATAGGTTTTGATCTGAGGCATCAGCGGAGCAGCAAAGAATGAGGAAGGACATGTGGGAAGTGTCAAGCGGTGGTTAAAATCTCTAGAAGGCCAGGTGTAAGAAGTGAAGGTCGAGTAGTCGACTAAAGAGGTGAGTTTCGCCAAAGTGGAAGAGTGGCAGAGTTGTATATGGGCTTGTGGTATGCTAACTACGCATCTTAAGCAGTTTGGAGTGATTTGGGGAATTTTAGTGATTGGTGATTTGGGCCTACGGATTAATTTGAAGTATGGACTATTATGCGGCTGAAGACTTGATATAACAGAAAGAAGCTGCTTGAAACGAAGAAGGATACTACCTAACTTTGAATTGGAAAGATGTTGCCGCACACTTAATTGATGTCCACGAGGTGTGAAGGGACTGGTGCAGCTAGAAAGTGAGCTCGGACTCAGGATGGGTCATTGATGCCGCAGTGATTGTACCCCGTGCAACGATGTTGGAAGATGTCAGAGAGTGTTTTCCACAGGGGGGTTATTCCCTGTGAGCAGGTTAGCGGTCGCGTGGTTGGCGAAGCTTCTGCAAAGTATTCTATTGGTGATACCGCAAAGGGATCGGTCGTGCGAATGTTGTTGATGATTTAGAGTATAAAGAGGGGGTTTATAGAAAGATTCTGAGGAATTTTGCGGTCGATTGCGCATGGTCATGTCAATAAGAGATAGGGAATCCTAGTGAATTTTAGAGTTATGTAATAGTGGCTTCAAGCTAAGTGGGAGAGTCCCATCGCCTACGATTGGGTTATCTACTTGCGAGGTTTCGGGTTATTAGCATATTGATGAGCTATTCCAGCTATAGGAAAAGAACATAAGTGGTAAATTGAGCAAAAGAATTGTTAAAGGTGTGCTATGGTTGGCCTTATTGGCTCATGTTCAAACTTGGGGAAGGATTCAAGATTCATGCCTTGTATAGATGCGGGTTTCAAGGGAAGGGATTCAGTCGAGTGCTTCATTGAGATGGGTGTTCATATGCTAGTGGAGCCTCGAAGTTGATTATATTCGGGACCTAGTCAGAGCGAGTGGCTCTCAGCAACGGTCTTAGTGAATTCGAAGGGGTAAAGCATGGTGCCTAATGATTTCAAGCACATAAGTACGGTTAAGGATCAAGCTTTGTAGCAGCTTATGAGGAGAGGCACATAATGTTCTATGATGGTTTGACTTGCAGTGTAACTTTTGGGAGGTAAGAAATGGTTTGTGGGATTTGAGACAGCATGGTCTCGTGATTCAAGGTCACTCGGGATGAGTGCAGATAAAGTGTGTTATGTGTTGAATGGAGTTATTATTATTTCTAAGGCAATCGAGAATTAATTTGGAAGAAGATAGATCGGTTATCCATTGTTGAATTGGCATATTGGTGGTAGTGATCAGTTCATTCAACGTGATCAAGTTATGCAAGTGATTTGTGACGGCACGTGTGAGGCTTGTCGACCGCCGTAATTGATGTTATTCAGAGGTATTCCACTGTTATGGCCTGTTACGTGTAGGCGGATCCCGGAAGGGTTATGGTGGGTTAGACCACTACTCGAAGATTTGCATATTCTGCGGTTATGAGAATTCACCTGCGTGTGGCGATGGTTCTCCTAAAATGAGTTAAGTGAAAGGTTTTATATGATGAAGCATCAACCTATTAGTGGTTCCGGAGTTATGATGAAAATCGTGTCCTATTGAATATTGGCATGTTGGGTGCAGTGAGCGGTATGAGATTAGAAGTAAGGATCAAGGTTGCAGTTCAGTGTTAACAAGGATGCTGCGAGCTCGGATGAGCAGGAAAGTAGTTTCGATGTTTAAAGTAAGTTGGTGTTGCCTTCAGCGTCACTTGAGGTTGGTGTTTTGTGAAAAACGCTTTGCATCCTAGTTATCGCTTTTTAGCGTTAGTGCGGCCGGTGGTTTGGATGTACAGACCTGTTATCTGTTACGGAAGGTTGTGGGAGCGTGCCCCATAGAAAGGTTGT
Organism: Nicotiana attenuata; assembly: GCF_001879085.1. NCBI lineage: Eukaryota > Viridiplantae > Streptophyta > Magnoliopsida > Solanales > Solanaceae > Nicotiana > Nicotiana attenuata. Next base: position 65,752 of record NW_017674309.1, on the reverse strand, counting down.
ATAAGTGTGGCATGTAGTCACTTGATTGGTTGAAGAGTTAAACCAAGTATGAAGATTGCGGTGATATCGTTGATTTGGGAATTGATGCCTGGAGGGCACTTGATTTATTGAGTTGTGGACTGTGGATGATTACTCCGGTTATGATGGTTGTTCTTATGTGTTATGAGAGAAAGGGGAGTTGTTATAAACCTTTGAAAGGTTATTGGCCTGATTCAGTACGATCAGACTCAGCTTGAGGTCTATGGATGGATTTAAATGTGAATATGGGCTCTATATCAGGCCAGATGTGTTCATTTCAGTAATGCGCTTCTTGTGGAAGAGTAGTCAGGGCGTATTTCATTGCCGGTTATTTCATGTAATGTTGTATTGCGCCGTGTGAGTTGTAAGACGGCTTGGTGAATTGCTTATGTGTTGAGGTTCCGCGTAGTGATGATGTTATATGAGCAAAATGGCTCTTGAGATTCAGATCGTATATCGCACCTCACTTGTGCTTGAGTTTGTAGCTTATAGCGCTATATGTCCCCCCCAGGGATGGTATTATGTACTTAGCGTGCTTGTGACCGATATTCGGTATCTTGTTGTAATAGCAATCTAGCTCGGTGTGTACCTCATTATGCGAATTTTATGTGTGAATCGGGTGGCACGCCGCCATGGGTATGTTGTTTGGAGCAGGTTGCGCGCCGCAATAATATGATGTTGAGTACAGTTCCCTATATCTGTTTTTATGTGTTTTGTCTTATATTTTTCTGAGGAAGACTCGTATTAGCTGTGTGCCCGCGTTGCATGTATGATTCGCGAGCGGGGTGTCAGTTCAATTATGTTGACCGCGTTGCATGTATGATTCGCGAGCGGGGTAATTGGATTTCCTTTTCAGAGTTTGTTTTCATTGTATCACGTTCGAATTGGTAGCCTATTGGCACATTGTGGCATCATATGAGACTTTTGATTATGTCCGGGGTGGCTTATTGCCTGAGCAATTCGTACGGGGTGAGACGAGATCATTGGATTTAGGATCAGTGCAATTTGACTATATGAAGTATATTAAGGAGCTAAGACCATTATTTGGTTCAGAATGAGGTGATGGTTCTTGTCATGAGTATAGACCTAATGATTTGTTGATTCGGTAGTCGGTTATGAATTTCTACACATGTCTTCCGTCATGGCGCTATTGTAAGAATTAGAGCAAGACCTATGTAGGTCATGAGGTGCAATAAGAGCATCAGATTCGTGGAATTTCGATTAATTTGATCAGAGAATGTTATTGTGGCCCTGTGAGTAAAGTGGTGCAAGTTGTGAATTCAGCTAAGGTATGCGGTCATGTTTTGGTGATGCGTGTAGTTATTGATACGGTGAGTGTATGTTGGAACAGGCCTGGCAGAGAATTTTGGATGTTGGAATTGGGCTCTAAGACTTATTTGCTTAAGTGAACAAGGATATCTTCAAATCGATCGGGCTAGGGTGCCCAGCTGAGTCGTAATAGCACAGGTAGGTGCTCGAGGTGTTAAATAGTGATATCGGACAACCCCAGCACAGTTCTTAGCACATTCGAGGACGAACGTATTGTTTAAGTGGGAGAGAACGTAACGACCCGACCGGTCGTTTTGAGCTCTAGCGCGCCGTTCAGCAGTTTAAGGCCATGAGCAGCTTCATTTAAGGTATTATGACTTGTACGCGTGGTCGGAATTGAATTTCGGGAAGTTCGGAGTTGATTTGGATAGAAAATTCTCATTTTAGAAGCCTTAAGTAGAAAGAATTAGCTAAGATCGGAACTTTGAGTAAATGACCTCGGAATCAGGGTTTGAAGGTTCCAGCAGGTTCGTATGACGATTTCAAACTTGGGCGTATGCCCGGATCGGGTTTTGGATAACCCGGGAGCGTTTTGGCGCCTATTGTGGAAGTTAGCATTCTGGAAGAAATTTCATAAGTTTGGGTTGAAGAGAATTTCAGTGTTATCGATGTCCGTTTGGGATTCCGAGTCTGGGAGTAGCTCCGTATGGTGATTCTGGAGTTGGGAGCGCGATCGGAAGTGAATTCGGAGGTCCGTGGGTCATTTTAAAGTCATTTGGCTAAAGACAAAAATTTGAAGGTTTTGAGAAGTTTGACTGGAAGTGGACTTTTTGATATCGGGGTCGGAATCCGATTCCGAAAGTTGGAGTAGGTCTGTAATGTCGAATATGACTTGTGTGCAAAATTTAAGGTCAATCGGACGTGATTTGATAGGTTTTAACATCGGGAGTAGAAGTTTGAAATTCTAAAGTCCATAAAGCTTGGATTGGAGGTCGATTCGTGGTTCTAGCGTTGTTTGATATGATTTGAGGCCTCGAGCAAGTCCATAATGTGTTTTGGGACTGGTTGGTATGATTGGTTGGGGTCCTGGGGGCCTCGGGTGGATTCCGGGTGGTTAGCCGATCGAAAACGGATTTTTTCTGAGAAGGACTGAAGTTTGCTGCTTCTGTCATAACCGCACCTACGGTTGGTGGACCGTAGGTGCGAGACCGCAGATTCGGTCCTTGTATCGCAGAAGCGGCCCGGCAAGCTAGGCCAAGAACTGCAGATGCGGCTCCGCAAATGCGGCCTCCAGACCGCAGAAGCGGTCCCAGCCTTCTCTCCCCATTTCGCAGATGCTGTCATCTTCTCGCACAAGCGGCACCGCAGATGCGAAAATACTAGAGGCTGTGAGGTTCTTTTAAATCGGGGGTTGGGTTCATTTCAACCCCACTTTCTTCCATTGGAGCCGATTTGGAGCAACTTTGAGGTGCCATTTGCACCACCGATCATGAGGTAAGTAATTTATGTTAGTTTTGAGTTAAATACATGATTATATACGGATTTGGACATGGAAATTTGTAGAAAACTTCGGGTTTGAGGGGAAACCTAGAAAATTGATATTCTTGGAATTTGACCACGATTTTGGGTATGGAATTAAGAGAAAATCATATATTTGAGTTCATGGAGTCATGGGTAAGCTTAATCTTCAAAAAAAATTCGGAATCCGGGCACGTGGGCCCGAGGGCATTTTTGTCAACCTTTCAATCGGGGTTAGGAATTGTTATAAATTGGATTAATATGAGTAGTTTATTGTATATTAATGAATTTGCATAATCATTGGCTAGTTTTGGGAGTATTTAGCATCGAGTCAAGTCTTCGGAAGGGCGTGGAATGTCGGTTATGGATCTTCGGAGCGAGGTGAGTCTCCTTTCTAACCTTGTAAGAGGGAATTGTCCCCATAGGTCAGTTAATTGGTTATGTGCTCCTATTTGAGGGGGCTACGTACGCACGAGGTGACGAGAGTCCGTGCTTCGCTACTATTATGTTATTGCCCGGGTAGTCTAGGACCCAAAAGCATGCTGTACTTGGAATAATTGTAATATTGTTTACAGTTGAATTGCTTAAATCCTGTCGAATTGGTAAATGAATTTCTAAAAGGATTAAACTTCATTTTCTTAAATCGTTAAAAGAGAATTGGCTTTTATTTGGATAAATGTTCCTCGATAAATTCTTAATCTACTGTTTGAGCAGGTATTTCTATGTGTACCTGCGTCGCATGTAAGGTTCGCGAGCAGGATGGTTGCTTATTTAAATTTGACCGCGTCGCATGTATGGTTCGCGAGCGGGGTAATAGATTCATCTATGGTTCGTGCCGTTCGACCCTCGGACATTTATGTTGGATCGGGTCGTACGACCTCGGCATGAGTTGCGCATGATTGTATTACATGCCTTGAGATTTACTGATATTGATATCTGCTCTCCCCGACTTGAGATAATTGTTAATTAATGGATTACGAATCCGGAGACTTTTAATGGAACGGAACTTTTACCTGTTTCATGACTTATCTAAATTTACTGTTGTTAATAAATTTGTGAATCATCGTGTTAAAAATATTATCATCGGACCATTAGTAAGTGTCGTAGTCGACCTCTCGTCTCTACTTCTTCGAGATTAGGCGGGGTACTCATTGGGTACACGTTGTTTTAGTACTCATACTACACTTCTGTGCATTTTTGTTGCACAGGTTTATGTATGGCTAGCGGCTTAGTGGCATTGTGGCATGGTTGGTACGGAGACTTAAGTGAGCTGCAATATCGATACGCCCCGCGGTCAGCAAAGTCTCCTTCAGAGTATTGTATTGTATTTTCATTTATGTCCACTTGTATTCCGGACAGTCACTGTATTTTATTCCATTCACTAGTAGATGCTCATGCACTTGTGACACCGGGTTCTGTGGATGTCTATTGATTTATCCAGGATTTATAAGTTGTTAAATGTTTTTCCTTGCACATTCAGTGAAATTTACTAAGTGTTGTTTAAATGAAATAAAGAAGCGATTTCGAAAATATTTAAAACAAGAATTTAACTAATTATTTTGGTTGTCTTGCCTGACAGTGGTGTCCGGATCCATCACGACCCTTAGTAGATTTTGGGTCGTGACATTTGACTAGAGTGTCTTGATGAAACCAATCCTGAGTGAGTTATGTGCCATGTGTGTGTGAGGTTTGGGTGTTATTCTGTGTATTGCATTTGATGCCTAGAACTTGCCACGTGTGTTTGCAAAGCGAAATAGTAGTTTTGTTCAGTCTTGGAAGTGATATAGGCGTTTCTTTGTTGAGCCAGATATGTATATTTTACCCGCCTAATTGTTATGTATCGTAGTTAACCCCTTTGAGCCTATAATCTTGTTACTTTGGCAACCACATTACAAGCTCTTACCCATTTGTTTGAATTAACCATCTATTTGAACCATTGTAACCTCTCATGAACACTTGAATTGTTTATGAATTGTGTAAAAGTTAAAGTGTGGGGTGGCTGGTTTGGCTTTTGAGTGGAACTAATGAAATAAGGAGAAATGAGCACTGTTTTGAACAAGTAAGAGCCACTTGAATTGAAAAAAATAGTTGTATTGCTGTGAAAAAAAGAAAAAGTATTCCTTGATAAGTGGTGACTCTTGATGTAATTGTGATTAAAGAAGTATGGGGTAATATACATTGAGGTGAAGGTGGAGTTTGGTTTGACATAAGTATGTGATTTGAATGTTAAAGTATATGTATTAAAGTGCTTAGGGAAGTGTAGTCACTCTTATATCTAAATCTATCCTACCCGTCCGCAGCCTACATTACAACCAAATAAAGTCATACTTGATCCTAGACTGAATGAGCTCGATTAGAAGAGTACTACACTACGGGCAAGCCTATGGTGCATCTTTTGTGGCATATGAATGTTATTTCTGAGAGTGAGTGAATTCTTTCTATCTTGATTTCCTAAGTGTTCTTAAATTTTATTGTGTGGAACTACTCTCTTTTGTTGTGTGAGGGTACTTGATTCATGAAGGAGAGGTAATGTCAGTGACCTCTATGTTAGAGTAAGTGGGTGAGTTGTGAATAATGCGTGGTACTTGCGAGTCAAATCCTGAGGTGAAGATGTTACGCATTTGTGCTTAGTCTATTTTAAGTATTCTTGGTGTGACGAGTTAGGAGAATTGTTTAAAAAGGTCGTGTTTATATAAAGTGTAGTTTGATTGCTCGAGGACGAGCAATGGTTTAAGTGTGGGGTGTTGATGATAGGCTATAATTACGTATTTTAGTCGATTATTACACTCTAATTTACTGCACTTTAGTTGAGTTTGCGCTTTAATCGCTAGTGTTTTGCACTAATTGTGTGTTTTATGCCTTGTAGGAGTGATTCCGAGCTATATAGATGTTATGGAATGAATTCAAGTGATTTGGAGCTTTGAATTCTGAGTAAAAGCCCCAGGAATTAAGCCGGGATCGTGTTCAGGGGTCAAATTTGATAGTTAAGAACAAACGAAGACTCGAGTAGGCATATTGCGCACTGTCTAGTAAAATAGACACAACTATTTGCTCCGAACTCCATTTGGGATATATGATTGGAAAGCTAACTCAAAGGGATACAACTTTCATATTTTATGTTTTTCCAAATTCCAGATGGAACAGGGTGAGAAACGCGGTCGAAACCGCAACAGCAGACCTGGATGCGGACTGAGGCAGTGCACTGGGAAAATACCGCGCCCGGACCGCGACCGCGAGCGTCCAGACTTGAAAAATTGTTCTTTTTCGCGTAGGAGAAGGTATAATTGTTTGGGCCCGACCCTACTTGGTATATATACATGGAAAAACGGTATTTTGAGGAGGTTGGACATACTTTTGACATAATTTAGACCTAAGGAGGCTAAGGAGACCGAGGATTCGACCTAAGGAGTCAAGAACACATTGGGAGCAAGGAGGAGAATTCTTCTACGAGTTTTTCACTTCCTTCTTCCTATTTCCATTATTGGTTATGAATTCTAGTATTGTATTTTTGCATGCTATTATGAATAGCTAATTCATTTTCTACGGTTTTGATGGAACCTTTTGTAGGATAAATTCTTGTTATGTTTTTATATAGTTGAGCCGTTGGATTTCTCTACTTGTTCAACTACGTGTTTATTGTTGTTGATTGAATGGCCATCAATTGACTGTGCCTATTTATTATGTGTTGCTTGAGAAAGGATACATATTTAGGTGGTTGTTGAACAACGTCACTCCTAATGTATGTGACAAATCAATACAGCGGGTTTAAAGGCAGGTTTAGAAATAATAAATCCTTGACGTGGTCATAATGAGCGGTTAGATAAAGCCAACTAGCGTAGTTCGAGAGAATATGTCTAGTAAGTTATTGTAGTTGCTCGAGAGAGAATTACGGCACCTAAAGTGCTCACGATCAGTAGGGAATACATTGGCGAAATTGTAGGGAACATAGCTAGAAGTATTCTGACAATTGGGGAAATCATAACTCTAGACCTCCTTAATTTAGTCTCCAACCCTTTGTCTCGTTCGTTGATAATTTTACCGTTTTGTAGTATTTGCTAGTTAATTAGTTAGAAATATAAATCTCAATCTTTATAATTTAGAAAATTGTTCAAACTTGTCTTCTTAGTGATATTAAACAGATATAGCTAAGCCTTAGTTCTCTGTGGGATTCAACTCCGGACTTATAGACCGGATTATATTTGCAGCGACCGCTTATCCTTTTTAGGACTAGAGTTGGGCATGATCAGAGTGCACATGGAAATCCTATGTATGATGATGAATGTACAACTGGTTCAATCTGAATATCTTATGCAAGAATGTTAATTGAAAAGGATATCACTAAACCTCTCCTTCGAAGTGTAAACCTGCAAGATCCAATAGGCAGAACAATTGAATAGGGGACTAGCTATGATTGGGAACCAACATATTGTAATAAATGTTTGAAGATAGGGCATAATCGCAATGAAAACAAAGCTCCACCAACTCAGAAGATGGTATACCAGGGGAGAATAAACAAAGGCAAACAAGTTTGGCTAAGGACAGACAGAGATAAATCAGAGGACAATAAGCAGGAGAAGGAGCAAACAAAGAAGACTGAAACAATAAAACCACCAGAGAATGGGATAGTGCAAGTTGATAGTGATAAACAAACTGATGAAGTAGGGTGGACAACTGTTACTGGTAAATCAGCAGCAAGATTAGCCAAAACAAAGCAAGTTGAAGAGCAGAATCTAGCTGGAAATAATGGTTTCCAATCTTTAGGAAGTGAACAAGTAATAATTGATCCAGGAACAAGCAATAGGCAGATAAGGAGCTTTGGGGTGCAGGAGTTGTATCAGGACACTCAATTCATACCAGTATGAGTGTGGTAACATGGAATGTTAGGGGGTTAAATAAAGCTTATAAGCAAAATGAGACAAAGGAGTTTATTAAGCAGAATAAAAAGGAAGTGATAGCTTTAATTGAACATAGAATAAAAGAGCAGAAAGCCAGCACTGTAATGAAGAAAATTGCTCCCGGTTGGCAGTGGATATCAAACTTCAGCAACAACAATAAGAGTAGAATTTGGGTAATATGGGATATAAGGATTTATGTGCTTGAGCCAAGTGAGGTAGATGAACAGATCATACATGGACAGATTAGAACACTTTCAAAACTACTAACAGTTGGTTTTACAACAGTTTATGGTCTGCATACTATTAAAGACAGATTGAAAATGTGGAAGAAGTTGACAGATACATAGTCTGCAGCAAGGGCCTTGGCTAGCAATGGGTGATTTCGGTGCTGTCTTAAATAGTCAAGATAGGCAACGTGGTACTAAGATACAGGATATGGAAACAAAGGACTTTAGGGAATTCATGAATGACACATGTATGAATGAATTGCATACTGTGGGAAGAGATTACACATGGACTAACAATCATATCTACAGCAGAATAGATAGAGGACTGGTGAACTCTAGTTGGATGTTGACAATGCCTAGTTTGAAGATACAAGTATTAGAACCATCTGTTCTGATCACTCTCAACTTAAGCTCATGATTACACAAATGCAGATGAAGAAAGCTAGGCCATTCAGATTCTTTAATTGTATTGCTGAACATCCTCATTTTATACAAGAAGTTGATCAAGCATGGAATACAACTGGAACAGATGGAAAGATGCAGGGAGTTTGGAACAAGCTAAAAAGAGTTAAGGAATCAATCAAAGGGATTAACACCCATCACTATAAAGGGGTTGATGACAGAATTAAAGAGACAAGAAGGGAGCTGCAGGAAGTTCAAGAGAAGATGAGATATAGATTGCAGAACTCAGATTTAATTGAGGAAGAGCATGAACTAAGAAGTAAGCTAGGAAAATGGATACTGATTGAGGAAAGTATATACAGGCAAAGGTCAAGAGTCCAATGGTTAAAACTGGGAGACACCAACTCTACATACTTCTTTGCTCAAATGAAGAATATGAATAGTTTGAATGGCATTCATGCTCTCACATATGATATGGGGGTGCAACTACATCTGGAAGAGGACATAGAGGCAGAAATACATGGCTATTATAAACAACTGTTGAGGTCTAGAGCATCAGCAATTCCAGCCATCAATCCAAATGTAATGAAGAGAGGGGCAGTGCTAAATAGAGAACAACAACTTCACCTAATATAACCAGTGACCAGGCAAGAGATATGGCTAGCTTTGAAAGACTTCAATGATCTGAAGGCTCCTGGGTATGATGGGCTCAATGCAGTTTTCTTCAAAAAGTCATGGCAAGTCATAGGTGAGGAGGTAACACTGGCTATCCTAGACTTCTTTGACACAACCCAGATGTTTAAGCCTATCAACTGTACCTTAATCACCTTGATCCCTAAAGTTAGAAATCCTACTAGCATTAAAGAATATAGGCCTATTTCATGTTGCACAATATTGTATAAAGTGATTTCAAAAGTACTGACTAAGAGGCTTCAGCAAGTTATGGATGCCTTAGTTGACAAGACACAATCTGCTTCTGTTCCTGGAAGGGTGATTGTTGACAACATTATTCTAAGTCATGAACTAGTCAAAGGATATGGAAGAAAAGGAGTGTCACCTAGATGCATGATGAAACTGGATATGCAGAAGGCATACGACTCTATTGAATGGCCATTTCTAGAACAGATATTGAACGCATTGGCTTTCCCTGACCAGTTTGTTAAATGGATCATGACATGTATGCAGAGTGTTACTTATACAATAATGGTGAATGGTTCAACAACTCAGCCATTTGAAGCTAGGAAGGGTCTTAGGCAAGGGGATCCACTATCCCCATTCCTATTTGTTTTGTCAATGGAGTATCTAACAAGAAGTCTGAAGACTTTGAATCAGATACCTGATTTTAACTATCATCCTAAATGTGCAAAGCTGCAAATAATACAGCTTGGATTTGCAGATGATGTTTTGCTGTTTTGCAGTGGTGACCTTAGATCAATTAAACTGTTGTTCAATTGCTTTATGGAGTTTCCAAAAGCATCAGAACTGGTGATCAACAAGAACAAAAGCTCTATATTATTTGGAGGGGTGTCACAAGATATACAGGCAGACATAATGGAGTTTCTGGGCATTCAAAAAGGAGAGCTTCCAGAGAGATACTTGGGAGTCCCCTTAAGTTCCAAAAGAGTCTCACTAGTACAGTGTCAACCTTCTAATTGACAAGCTGGTGGGCAGAATAACATCCTAGACAGCCAAGTTCCTATCATATGCAGGAAGGATCCAACTCATCAAGAGTGTGTTGTTTTCTATTCAGACTTACTGGGCTCAGATCTTTATGTTACCAAAGAAAATTACGAAGCTAATTGAGGTAATATGCAGAAGTTTCTTATGGACAAGGGAAAGTAGTGTGTCAAAGAAAGCACTACTAGCTTGGGAGAAAGTTTGCCTACCTAAATGAGCAGGGGGTTTCAATGTTATGAATATCAGCCTATGGAACAAGGCAGCTATAAGTAAACAGTTCTGGAATTTTTGTCAAGAGAAGAACAAACTTTGGATACAATGGGTATACAGCTATTACATCAAGGACAAAAACATATGGGAAGTGCAGATGAATCAAGCATCGTGTATCATGAGAAAGATTGTGAAAGCTAAAGAGATTTTTGAGGCTGTAGGGTACAACTATGAAGACGTAAGAAGAATGAGTAACTGCTCTATTAAGCATATCTACCATAAATTGCGAGGAACTTTTAACAAAGTGAGCTGGAGGAGAGTGGTATGTAACAATGCACTCCTAGGTGGGTTTTCATGCTAACTATGGTAGCAAATGGAAAACGGTACACTAAGGATAGATTGCAAAAGTGGGGCATACAAACTGACCAAGAATGTGTGCTATGTAAGCAGGTAAACGAGTCTATCCAGTATCTATTCAATATGCAGAAAAAATATGGAAGAGTATGCTAATATGGCAAGGTATAAGAAGAGCCATATATGGGTGGACAGAGGAACTAAAATGGGCAGAAAGCTGGACACGGAGAAAGAATGCAAAAACAGATGGTACTTGTGGGATGTGTTTACTATGTTTGGAAAGAGAGAAATGGCAGAATCTTTCAAGACAAAATGAGAAGTGGGAGATAATTGGCAAGCTGATCATACAAGAAGTACACTGTCGAAGCAACAAGGATGTAGAAAAAGCTTTACGTAATCTTGATTATTACCCAATGTAATAGGTAGAAGTTAGGGAATCTAAAAGTAAGATGTATAAAGGGGAGGAAGTATATGAAGCATAGGAACATGTATGTAAGGTTTTTTTTGAGTTACTTGTAAATATTTTCCCTGGTATATGAAAGTTTCAATTACCAAAAAAAAGGACTTAAAACTTTTTGGTCAAACAAGTTGGCGCGTCTGTGGGGATTTCCTAGCCAAAGTTTTAGTTTCCTCTAGATCTAAACTCGGTTCTAGTTCTACTTCTCGTTCGTTGTAACTTCATCCTTTCGCCTATGTGCTTGTGGTGAGGCTTATGTTTCCATGTCTTCACACACTCGAGACTAGATCTGATTGGGACTTGAACTCGAATATCCAACGAGCGAAGTAAGTCATCAATCCCCAAGGTGCCCATATTCGACTAACGTCGAAGCTAAGTGCGAGGCTAAGATCGGATCTAAAGCTAGCACTCTCACTTCATTGCCAACCAGATCGAAGGGACTTTCGAGACCCAATTAGCGGAGACGGCAAAAACACCAAGCCAAAGACCTACAGGATGTCATCCAAGTTCGGTGAATATTAGCTCAACTAGTGATAGCAGCTACGAAATACAGCCAAAGAAGGGAACACGGTCGCTCCCTTCCACTAGTCAACCAATAAGTCGAGGTAACAAACGACTTCATTTGGCTTTAACTTACTATTTCTTTTCAGAATGGAACAGGAACAGGGGCATACTCACCGACACGCGAACGTGGAACAAACGCTATCAGAAATAGCACACTAAGAAAACGCTCCGCGTCCTATCATCCTACAAGAAACGGTCGAGCGAACCCCTCCCCCCCCCAGTAAGTTGGTACTCAACGCCATAAAGGAAAAGCCGGTATAGACTGGGACTGGGTCACCAGCTCGGAAAACATACGAATCTCTTCAACATGCAGACAGAACACAAGTGCGTGAAACTCACCCACGCGCTCGCTAAAGTCACTATGCGACGACACAACTAGCCAAAATTCAATATCGTACATATATTAAGATGCCCCAAAGTTTGAGCGAGACATCCATCGCCCGGCCTACCAACTACCTCTCCAGGCCAAGCGATGAACTAGATAGACTGGGACTCCTCGAATGTATGTAAGGACCGAACAGAAATATGTAATATTCTCCAATGAATAAACGAAGCAGTATATGACATTCTTACACAACTCCACCAAATTTACACATCACTCCAACGCAAAAGGAAATGTACATTCGACCTCGTTCGAATCGTTCTACATTCGACCCCACTCGAATTAACTTACATTCGACCTCGTTCAAATCAATCAATGTTCGACCTTGCTCGAATTAACTTTCATTCGACCTCGTTCGGATCAATCAACATTCGACCTCGCTCGAATTAACTTACATTCGACCTTGTTTGAATCAATCAACATTTGACCTCGCTCTAATTAACTTACATTCGACCTCGTTCGAATCAATCAACATTTGACGTCACTCGAATTAACTTACATTTGACCTCGTTCGAATCAACATATTCGACCTCGCTCGAATTAACTTACACTCGACCTCGTTCGAATCAATCAACATTTGACCTCGCTCGAGTTAACTTACATTAGACCTTGTTCTAATCGTTCCACATTTGACTTCGCTCGAATTAACTCACATTCGACCTCGTTCGAATCGTTCTACATTCGACCTCGCTCGAATTAACTTACATTTGAACCCGTTTGAATCAATCTAAATTCGACCTCGCTCGAATTAACAAGTCTAAATCCGACCTCTCTCGAATTAGCGAGACAAATTCGACCTCGCTTGAATTAGTAAGTCAAATTCGACCTCGCTCGAATTAGCAGGTCAAAATTCGACCTCGTTTGAATTAACTACTACAATCAACTATTCCGTTCAAAAGAAAAAAGAAGGAAAGGCTAAAGACATACAATCAAGGACAAATCAATTGTTCCGTTCAAAAGGAAAATAGCGTCTTACAAAGGTCTAAAAGGGGCCCCCCATCCAAATTACTAAATACAGGAGAATTTTTTTTAGTACAAAAGCTTCAGTCAGCATTATTCCCATCCACGCCGTCACCTCTCTCTCTGCTCGATTCAGCGGCTTCGCCTCCACAGCCACCCTCTCCATCAAGATTCTCATCATCAAAGGAAAGCCCGTCCTCGGCCTCATTGTCTCCACAGCCTCTGGTGTCACGGGGTCATAGCCGCAGGCAAGCCGAGCCTCACGCGCTTTAACACGAACCTCTCCGAAAGCGGCCTCAAAGACATTCCCCGCTGCTAACAAGCCTTTGTATATATCCCGCTGAGCCTCAGCGTAGACCCACATCTCGTACAAAGGGCAAGGAACGTCAACAAATGCGGACGTAGGAGGAGTCGAAGCCAACAATTGTGCCCTCTCCGCCTCAAGAGTAGTAATTTGATCACCCAGGCTCGAGATGTCCCTCTCAAGCTCGCCAATTCGCTCATCAAGCCGCGCCTCCCTCAGAGTGGCCGTGTCCATCTCAGTGGCACGTTCAGACCTGAGAACGCGGATATAATCTTCCAGCGCCGCAGCCTTCACCAAGGCCGCTACTCGGGACCCCTCAGCCCTCTCCAGCTCGGTCTCCTTCCCTTCCAATTTGGTCACCTTCTCCCCCAATTCAACACCACACCGGCGACCCTAGCGTCACTCTGCTCAAGCTCCGCCCGCAGGGCCACCACCTTCGCTTGAAGATCAACACACTCAGCTATAACACCCTTGCCCACCTCGAGCTCTTCTTCTTTAGCTCTAAGCAACCCCTCGAGTTCGCTGCATCTGCCCATAGACCGCATCAGGTCCTCGTCTTTCCACTCTAACTCCTCCCTAAGGGACTGAGGATTGCCGCCCGCCCTGACGTGCATGCATCTCATGGCACTTATCACGGTATTGGTGGTATTTTGAAACCATTTTCTGGAAAGAGGCAGCCCGCCTCTCCCGCGGCGGATACTCTCAGTCTCCAAAATGAAAGTCTGAAGAAAGAAATGAGAATAGAAAGAGAAAATTAGCAAGAGTAGAAGACGTAAAATGATGAAAGCAATAAGCTCACCCTCAAAGCCATTCCGGCTATGCCCCGCGATAGGCCAACTTCGTTGATCTCCTAGAGGCACCTGCTTTCAGTAGCATAACAAAGGAGGGCAAATTGGGGTGCTAGGCTCACCGTATCCTCCAAATAATCGCAATCCGGAGCAATCTCGATCACATGGGAGGAACTATCCGTTCCCGCCTCCACCCGAGTGAACCCCATTTCAAACATGCTCATGTCCTTGGGGTCACTATCTATACCGGATTCATATTCATCCACAACTACGCCCTTTGCCCTCTCGCTGGTCAAAAAAGGAGCACGAGCCTGTTGTGAAGTTGATGGACAACTCAGAATGATCACAACGGCCCTCGAGTTCTGCCCCCTACCATGGTAGACTCCCGCATGCCAGAAACGGGCACCACCTCCACGCCCGAGGGGGACACGGTCTCCTCATCTATATTGGCATCACCAGCAGGCCCAGACACCACCAACATGGGATTTCCCCTCGAAGGCCCCTCGGTCCTTGGTGCCCCATCGGCCCTAGCCGCCTCTTTAATAAAGTCTCTTCGCTGTCGTCTTGAGACGATTCGTCCAGAAAATGAACCACGGGAAGCGGAGCCTCCGCTTGACGAGCAACCTCACGACGATCGAGCCTGGGAGGGGACGTAGTCCTTAAAGTAGCAGCAACCTGAACGCTCTCACTTAGTGCCGCAATCAGTGCAGATCTGGTCGAGAGACTCGACTGACGGAAAGCGGGTATGGGAGCCCTCGCCCTCCTCGTGACCCGTCGACCTACCAACGAGAGAAGTTTAAACTAAGGAGGAAAATACAGAACAAAGGGCAAAGCGACTAAGGACAAGACGAGATAACTCACTGGTAGAAGGTCTATGCCCGAATCTCTCGTGAAACGGAGACCATTCACGAATCCCCATTGTATGGGGCAAAACCGAGCTCACCCACTCGCGAATGCCAGCGACTAGCGGAGGAGGGGCCTTCTCGGCTGCAAAGTAGAGAAAGGGAAAAAGAAGAACAATCAGATCACCAGGAGGGGCAACGATAAGCCGTTCTAATATATATATATATATATATATACACACAAAAAACTTACGGGCGTAATTCCACTCCTTGGGAAATCCGTTAGGATTTAACACCACGTGCTCCGTCTTCACAAAGAACAAGCTCTCCCAAAAGCGGTGATGGTTTTATCGTCCATCTTTACCACCAAGCCCTTGGTCCCACGATGACGAATATGTATCATGGTACCCTGTAAAAACTAGGTACGAAGAGGTGAAGCAAGTGACTAAAAGAAATCCCCCGGCGGGCCAGTTCGGCGTACTTAGTAAGCATGAGGAAAAACTTGTATAAATACGGAGAGAGCTGAGCTGGCCAAACCCCATAATAGCGATAGAAGTCTTCCGCCAGGTAAGGAAGGGGAAGTGTGTAACCGATGACAAAAGGGTACGCATAAAACTTGCATTACCCCGGGCGATGTATTTGTACGACGTCGTTACCCGCGGAATGAGTTCAACGTGATCAGGAATCCTTCACTTAGCTTTAAGCGCAGCCAGTGCCGCAGCGTCCATTATGGAAATGATGGGCTCAGGATCGACGTCAGGTAAGTTCTTGAAATCAGTCCTAGTTTTCCAGAGCGTGGAATTATCTCATCCACGCAGGGCCGACTCTATAGGTGTATGGGGTAAGGCAAGTGCCTTAGGCCCCAAATTTTGGGAAGCCCCATTTTTTAGGAATACTATATATTTTATAGGTTTATAGGTTTTTCTTTTTTAAAAAATAAACAATATATATAGTACTTTTTTACTTTTCATATATAAAAAAAGAAAAACTTTTAATATATTATAATAAAGTAAAGCTTAAAATAGTACTAAAAAAATAGTTGTCACTTGGATTTGATTTGACAACTCTACTTTTTGCTCTTCTTCCCAAATAATTCCAAGACCCAATCCAACATTTCAATTTCATTTCATTCTTCATTGTGACGACCCAACCCGTCGTCTCATGTATTATAGCTCCGTTTCCCCCATTTATTGCTCTTTCATGTTTTATTATCAGCAACGGGTGAGTTAGAGTTTAATTGAATTGGTTTGGATAGGAAATGAGACACTTAGTCTCTTTAAGGAAGGTTTCGTTTGGAAAAGTCAACCGAAAGTTAACTTATTAGTTAGAAGGCTCGGATGTGAATTCCGGTGATTCGGTTAGCTTCGGGAGGTGATTTGTGACTTAGGAGTGCGATCGGAAGTGATTTTGGAGGTCCGGAGTAGAATTAGGCTTGAATTGGCAAGTTGGCATTTTGGCGAATTCCGGTGGATAGGTGGGATTTTGATCTAAGGGTCGGAATGGAATTCCGAGAGTTGCAGTAGCTCCGTTAGGTGATTTTGGATATGTCTGCAAAATTTCAGGTCATTCGGACGTCGTTTGGTTGGGTTTGTGATCGAATGCATAATTCGGAAGTTTTTAAGAAACTTAGGCTTGAATCCGATGTGAAATGATGATTTTAGTGTTGTTTGATGTGTTTTGATGATTGGAACAAGTTCGTATGATGTTTTGGGGTAGGTTGGTGTTTTTGGTTGAGGTCCCAGGGGCCTCGGGGTGATTCCGGGTGATCAACGGAAGGATTTTTGGACTTTGAGTGTTGCAGAAAATGCACAGCTGTTGCAGGCCACTTTTGGCCTTCGCGTTCGCGGGGGTGCCCATCGCGTTCGCGTAGTTGTGATTTCTAGGTCATCGCGTTCGCGATCGTGGCCTCGCATTCGTGTAGAAGGGCCTGGGGACCCTGCCTAGTTTGTTCATCGCGTTCGTGATGAGGGAGTCGCGTTCGCATAAGAGGACGTCCTGTGCATCGCGTTCGCGTTTGAAGTATCGCACTCGCGTAGGAGGTTAAGCTGGACCATCGCCTTCGCGTGAGGGTCGACGCGTTCGCGTAGGGTATCATTTGGTCAACGGAAAAATTTGCCTTCGCGAACGCGGGGTTGACCGCGTTCGCATAGAAGAAAAGCTGGGCGACAAAAGGGTTTAATTATGATATTTCATCCACGACTCATTCATTGTTTCCTCCATTTTTGAACCACCTCAAGAGCTTTTTAGTGGAAATTGAAGAGAGTTTTGACGGGAATTGATTGGAGGTAAGTCTCGTGACGTAGAAACGCTATTTTATTGAAGAATCAACCTTTAATTCTTGGAAAATTGGGTATAAATTTGAAGAACTAGGGCTTGGGTTTTGAAATGAAAATTTGGGATTTGAAGGGGCATTTGAACTCCGATTTTGGTAAATTTTATATGTACGGACTCGTGGCGAGACGAGGAATCCGGTAATGTAAATTTCATAATTTTTCGAGAAGTGGGCCCGGGGCTCGAGTTTTGCCAACTTCGTGAATTTTGGTGTTTTTCGAGTCTTTTCGATTGGGTTATGTTTCTTTAGCCTATTGTAATGTATTCGTTGTGGTTTTAATCAGATTCGGCGTGCGAAGAGGTTGATTCGAAAGGCAAAGGCATAGCGAGCTAGACTTGTGGCCGGCTTGAGGCAAGTAATAGATGTAGATGATGACCTGAGGGTTTGAAACCCCGGTATATCACATTGTGACGCTATATTGAGGCGAGACACGTACTCTATGACGAGTGCGGGGTCGATTGTGACTGGGGATTGTGACCTAGTCCGTTCTGAATTAAGTTCGTACTGCGTTCTTGACTAGAAACTGTTTGGTAATTATCCTACTTGGAGTTTATGAATTGTTTGGGGCTTTGTGCCTATCATGTGCATCCTTCAGGGATCCTTATCACTGCTTCCATGATGCTTAGCATATTTCATGATATCAGTCCTGAGTTAGATACTGCCTCGAAATGGTTAGTAAATAAATAAAGGTTTAAACACTTAGCTCTAAAATTCCTAATAATTGAAACTAAAATGAATAATTTGACTGTGCCCGATTGGCTTGCATGCATATATATATACCTGGACTGAGTGTGGATCGGGCTGCACGCCGCAGCGAATGTTACGATGATATTGCGCTTGGGCTGTAGGAGCCCCTTCGGAGTCTGAACCCCCACAGTTAGCGCGAGTACCCAAATGGACCGGGCTGCGCGCCGCAGCGGTCATGTGCATTGCATTGCATTCATGCATTTATACCTATTTGTCTTATTTGTCCTGGTATTGTTGTTGTTCCACCGTTTTATGTGCTGAATCGCTGTTTATAGCTTTATATTGTAATATTTCGGGATTTCTTACTTTCAGCCATTATATATGTTTATTACTTACTGAGTTGGAAGTACTCACTTTACTCCCTGCACCATGTGTGAAGATTCAGGTGCTCCGGAGACTTAGTGGAGCTGTTTGCCATTTTCGTGAAGTTTATTTTCAGGAGTTGTTGAGGTAGCTGCCTGACGTCCGCAGGACCCGACTCCTCCCCTTTATTTCATTTGTCTTTCCATATCCTAGACTTCTTTATTACTATGGATATATTACTCTGTTACATCTAGATGCTCTAGACTCGTGACTCCAGATCTATTGGGGAATGTTTGGATATTCGTTTTCGGATTGGAACTTTGATATTTGCTATTTTAATCGTATTATTTATTAATGGATTGCGTATTTGGGTTAAGAATATTTAATTTGGTCGGGCTTGCCTAGCATTAGTTTTGGGCGCCATCACGACCGGGATTGGGGTCGTGACATTCATGTTCCATATAGGAGAATGAGACATAGTGACATACCTTCTTTCTTCCTTTTTATTCATGCTCATCTTCTTTCTACTATATTTCTTTCTTTCTCCAAGACTCCAACAAGCCAACAACTAGATATTTTGGAATCAAAGTCTTCAAACTTCTTGAATCAGTTAGTTGGGTAATATCATTCTAACTTTCTAGTGTTATTTTTATTTATTATTTTATTAATTTTACTATGCACATATTGTTTAAATTTTTTAGAATATAAACATGTCTACAAGAAAATATGCATCCGGATTTTAAAAAATCCAAAAGAAAAGAAAAGTTGAAAATTTAATAAAATCTTAAAAAAAGAGCTTTTGAGAATTTTTTGACAAATAATGAAAAAACTAAATCGCAAAATGTAGGAGAATATTATGTAGATGAACAAGTCACTAACTTTGAGATGATTACAAAATCCAAATTAAAGAAGAGGTTTATGAGAAATCTGACGAAGATACAAACTTTGGCCTTAGGCCCCATATGAGCTTGAGCCGCCCCTGCATCCACGGTGGGAAAATTCTCATCTTCCACAGTGGTCGTCCCTTCTTCATGGGAGGGCACATCCGTTTTCGATGCAACGGTACCGGCAACTCTAACAGAGGTAGAAGGTGCACTAGCCATGTTTTCTTTGGTTATGTAGATTATAAGTGCTAAGGTAGAGGGAGTAACACTGCAAGAAACTTCAAAAGGAGAGAGGTGGAGACGTAAGAATCTGAAGAAGGAGAAAAGAGAAGCCTGGAAGTTTTTCGAAAAATATATAGGAAACACAGCAACCCCAAATGAGGAGTTCTCTCCTCTATTTATAAGAATACAAACATCCTTAGCGGGAAAATCAAATGCCGCCACGTTACTTCCAAAATAGAGGAGGAACGGGAAACGAAGTAACGTATGGGGAACGTGCGTGATAATGACGCATAACAGATTGACATCATTTCGAACTGACATAAAGATCAAGTACGGCTCTCGAAACATCACGCTGTTATCTCGCTATGAAGGGTCACTCTTCGGCCAGTGTGCTCAGATTTCTCAAAAGGTGCAACTGGCGAAGTCCGCCTACCGAGCTCACCCAAAGGCGACCCCAATGGGGGGAGGGACTAACTGTATAGGTCAAAATCAGATCAAAAGAATTCTACTTAAGGAAGAACGACCAAGAATCAACCAAGAATCAACCAAGCCGGAGTCACATATAGGAAACAATCAGCGAATGATTTAGCTACGGTCGAGGTCGAGTACTCAATTCGGCCCGAACGGCTAGTTCAACACTTAGACATTTTAGAGGAATATTCTACGGGATATTCCAAAAATTTAGGCACTCCGGTTAAGGACCGTTGGGTAAGGAAAGTATTTTGTATAAATATCATGGGAGAGAGTAACAAAAAGAGGGGGCTGGGAGGAACACACACAGGGAAAAAACATGTACATCTCTTTAAAGGAGAAGATATTCCCTGATCTCAGGCCCCTCGCCGGAAAAGGAGAAGAGTTTAGAATCTCGATATTCATCTGCAATTCAACTTTATCAAATATACGGAGGTCGGTCTTGTTCAAGGATGATGACTCTTTTCATTTATGTATTCTTTATCATCATTTGATATTATTAGAACAATCACCTATTTCTCCCATTATGAAACTCAATCACAATTGTAATCAAAGTTCATGTTCAGTTATGCTTGTTTATTCCTATCTTCCATTTCAGATCTAGAATAAATTATTTCTGGCTAGGATTTGTCCTCTGTCTATTTATTGGTTTAACAAAAAGGACTTAAAACTTTTTGGTCAAACACTTACCGCTCTATACAAAATTTATGGACCAAATTTCTAACTTCGCTTAACCTTAAACGCAACTTCGTCGTCGTTCTTCTTCAGAGTCAATTACTCCAATGGTCACTCAATTATCTCAAATTATCTCCTAAAGTCACTTTTCTTTCGTTTGTAACAACAAAGTCACCGAACTATACCTATTGCACTCAGAAGATCACTCAACTAGATTTTTCAAATTTTGGATGGCCAAATACCTATTTTACCCTCTAAATTATAAATATTTATCTTTTTTTTATTTCTTTTATAGAATAATTTATTTGTAATTATAATTTTAGTATTAACAACAAATTCAAAAATTTATTTACACATTCAACATGAAAGAAAATAAAGGTTGTAAAATATATATTCGATGCACGTAATATAAAAAAATTATTTAAATAAAAGTATTTTTATAATATACATTATATATTCTTGAAAATTATGCTCAATTTTATTATATATATTCCACATGACTTAACATAGCATATTTTACTCTATACAGATAGTCCTCCTACTTTCCGATGAGATAACTTTGTGTCGTCGAAGAGTTGGTAGAAACATAATAATATAATTGAGCATAATTTTCAAGAATATATAATGTACATTATAAAAATACCTTTATTTAATAATTATT
Organism: Nicotiana attenuata; assembly: GCF_001879085.1. Taxonomy (NCBI): domain Eukaryota; kingdom Viridiplantae; phylum Streptophyta; class Magnoliopsida; order Solanales; family Solanaceae; genus Nicotiana; species Nicotiana attenuata. The sequence continues at coordinate 44,590 of NW_017674309.1, read as the reverse complement.
TTTATATTACGTGCATGAAAATATTTTACAACCTTTATTTTCTTTCATTCTAAATTGGGTCAATAAATTCTGAATTTTTGTTGTTAATACTAAAATTATTATTACTAACAAATTATTCTAATTAATTTTTATTATGCTCATTATTTTGTTATTCCAACATTATATATGCTTAAATACTTTCTATTTTTTTAATTTATAAATAATATTTATTTATTCTATAGGTAAGTCCATAATATAAATTAAAAAGGGAAATCATAATATTAAAAAGTTTAAAAAAAATAAAAAGAAGATAAATGTTTGTAATTTAGAGGGTAAAATAGGTATTTGGCAATTCAAAATTTGAAAAATCTAGTTGAGTGAACTTCTGAATGTAATAAGCATAGTTCAATGACTTTGTTGTTACAAACGAAAATAAAGTAACTTTAGGAAATAATTTGAAATAGTTGAGTGACCATTTGAGTAATTGACTCTTCTTCTTCACTCGAAACTGGCCGAAGCAGTACAACTCAAATTTTAGACAGAACTTCAAAACTATGCAAAAGTTGCATATTTAAAATATTTATAAACTTATAAAGTGCAAAGTGCGGTCGTAAATAGCAATTTATAAATCGATGTATAAACTTATAAAGTGCAAAGTGCGCTCATTTAAAAATCGCAATAATATGCGACTTATAAATCACTATGCGGAAATATGCCTTGCTATCGCATTACCTAATGCGACTTATAATTCGCAAAAATTCCCGAAAATTCCATGACACGCCATCCCATATTCAACAATTTTCTCACAGCAGCTATCTCTTACGGCGGCGACGCTGCTAATCTTCAACTGCAAAAAGGTGTCTTTCATTCCCTTAAATACTCACAAATTTCTCTCCAGTTTTCATTATTCATTTCTGGTGTGACAACTACGAATATGCTTTCCTTAAATATTATACTGAGGTTCTTTTAATTTTTCGTAGTTTTTGGTAAGGGTATATTTTTTTGCTTTCCCCTTCGTGTTTATGTCTCCAAAGTCCAAATTCTGCAGATACTGCTACTATGATGCCCAGAAATGGTACTAATTGGGTTTTATACTTATAAAAATTGAAGCTTTCTTTTAGCTACAGTAAGAATACTTCAAGAGAAATAGTTTCCCTCTATTTCAAGCATAATTGTAGCTCAGTCTCTATTTCATTTTTTGAAGCATATGTAGTGGGATCTGGGAGGGTAGTGTACATGAAGACCTTGCCCCTACCTTGTGGAGATAGAGGGGTTGTTTAGCCTAGACGCTCGGCTCAGGAAAGCATGAGCACCACATTAATGAAAAGAAAAACAAGAAGGGACAACACTGATTCATGGAAAAGCAGCGTACTTAAAAACAAGATAGTAAGATGACCAAAATGAAAGAAAAGATGGGCAGTCATAGAAAACCTAATACCAACAAAATACCAGAGTACGTACTGGTTCTACCGATATGAACAAGGAAAACATTTTTGTACTACAAAAGAAATGAGAGAAGTTGGTGTTACTTGTTAATGTTAATGCCATTTTTCTAAAGAATATCAGTCTATGTCAACATCCAGTTGATTAGTTGTTGGTTATCTCCATGTTAGTGGAAATACTTTGCCAAAATATAGTGATGCTTCTCCTCACTCTTCTTGAAGGTGGAGATTGTTGGATGATGGTTTGTTTACCGTAATCAGAGCTTGTCATTGCTTATTTTAGTCTCGATAGGTCCTGTTGTTAGTAGCCAATTTTGTTTCTAGATACAGAAATAGCAAAATATCTTCTTGTTAAGCATCCTTTTCCCATGCAAGCTTTACATAGTACTTAAATTGTGGAAGAGATAAAGAAACTGTTCTATATAAGGGTAAAATTTTGGTTATCCTTTTCATTTTACTTATTTGTTTATTTGTTTTTTGGTTGAAGTCAGTTGATCTCACAGAGATGGAAATCAAGGCAGACGGAAGTGACGGATCCTTGGTTTTAATCAAACAAGGAGCTGAGGCTGTGAGTTCATAATTAATTATTCAAGATTATTTTTCTATGAAACTTTCCTCTAATTTTTTCTTCCCTTTCTCTCTTTCTCATTTTCTTTGGACACGGGACACCTTTGTGTTTGTGTGTGTATGTGCTGTTAGTTTAGAAGTCACTAATCACTATGTGGTCTCTGGCAATGTTCATTTGATAGAAAGTAGTTTTTGACACTGGGATTGTTTCCATGTTGATATCAGAGGGTATTTGAGTCAACATTTGTGGGTAGGAGGTGCATTGTCAAGGAACGGTTTTCAAAGAAATACAGGCATCCGACTTTGGATTCGAAGCTCACTATTAAACGGTTGAATGCGGTTGGTGTAAATGATACCGGTTCTGTACTTTTATCTTTCTGAAAGTTTGGGTTGCTAAAAAATTTGAAGTTTTGGTGCAGGAGGCAAGGTGCATGACAAAAGCTAGACGTCTTGGTGTTGCTACTCCAGTGCTTTATGCTGTTGACCCTGTTATGCATACTCTCACCTTTGAATATGTTGAAGGTCCTTCCGTGAAAGATATATTCCTTGGCTTTGGATTAGTTGGTGTTGACGATGAACGGATGACTGATATTGCCACACAGATTGGTAATGCTATTGGCAAACTACATGACGGTGGCCTAGTCCATGGCGATTTGACAACATCAAATATGTTAATGAGAAGTGCTGCCAATCAGCTGGTGAATATTTCTCTCTTCAATTTCCTTCCTTATTTGCCTTCTTCACCTGGTTTTAGAGTATGAGATTATGCAGTCACCTTCAGTGAGATAGTTTCTGCCGATGATGCTTTTCTCCAGGTGCTGATTGACTTTGGTCTAAGCTTTACTTCAACACTTCCAGAAGATAAAGCGGTTGATTTATATGTACTCGAACGTGCTTTGCTCTCTATGCACTCTTCTTGTGGAAATGTGGTAAGCCTTGTCATCTGTACTGTGTTACGTGTTAGATGCATGTGTAAAGCCTTAACTTCAAGCTTTTTCCAATTCTCTGTTCGCCCTTCAAGTCATATTTTATCTCAGGAAAAGGATGTTGATTTCTTCTTTAATTAATTTTTCTTTTGCCTATGGGCATTATTTATCATTCATGTCATGTGACTATCATTTCACGCACCTGCTCAGAGAGACAGTATTTTTTGATGGCATTATTATTATACAGTTCTCAACTTCTGCATTCCAAAAAAAGGTGCTCCTTGATACACTGAGCTTCTGATGAATTATTTTACTGATATAAAAAGCAAAGCCTCATGAAGAATTATGCTTCTCCTAATTAGGATAGTGGAACTATATCTTTCTTGTGGTTAGGAAACAGGAACCAGGTTGTGGCCATATGCCACAGTGGGGTAAGGGCACTGAATATACTGTCTTGTGAATCTTTTCATCTTTTGCCACAAGCATATAGATAATGCTTTTGTTTTTAGGCTGTAGCATAACCAGAGCACTTTAATTTATAGTGAAGATCAAATTCATATGCTATAATTTATATGATTTGGACAGATGGACCAGATACTTGCTGGATACAAGAAATCCTCAAAGCAGTGGTCTTCAACCTTTAACAAGCTAGCCCAAGGTGCTGCCGAGTCATCCTTCATACCCATTTCTCTTTATTACCTTGTTATTTCCAGAAAGAAAAGATAATACGGTTCTAATTCTGAAGGTTTCTTGCTGTTTTTCATTTCTGATTTTGTGATCTATTTCAGTGAGGCAAAGAGGTCGAAAGCGCACAATGGTTGGTTGAGCTTCCCAATTCTGCAATCCACAGTGAGGTTAGACTTTGTCTGTATGCCTGGCATTGCATCAGTTACGTCTTATTTTATTTCATTCATGAATGAAGAAGCAAATTCCCTTGTTTCCTGACTATATTTTTGGAATCATTTGTGTGTCCCCTGTATTGTTAATTGCTCAGAATAATCATTCACCATTTTCACCTGTATGAGCTTGATCTGGTTCTTCATATTTACTTAGAGACGAACAAAATATTTGTTCTGTTGTTCTCAAAGTGTCAGAATATCATGGTTATCTGGCCTATTTTGTTTTCTTTATTTGGGGATTCCAAGTCTAATATATTCATTTACATTCTCGATACCTCTCTCTGCTCTTTTCTTGTTTCTTATGAAAATTTGAACAATAATGGTATAACATATCAATGGCGTAACATGGAAATCTTCAGATATATTGAAAACATAGGGCACATTGATCCACAGGGGGATAAGTCATAGAACAAGGTGGCTTATGTTTTACTTGGAACTGCAAGTAAGACATAGGGCCACATTGAAGTGCCATGTATGTGCTACGGGAATTTTTATTTTCTCTTTTGTGGAGATCTTCGACCGTGAGATATAGCCATGGGCTTCAAGGCCAGGTTTCCTTCACGGAGCTGGGAATCTTAGCAAGTGTTATGGTATTTCAGTTTAGTGTAACTTCATACCACTTGGATACTACTGGGGTGGGCAAAAGTTTTTGCGCATGTTGTGCTTCAAGAATGAAAGAATTACGAGAAAATACATATGACTTCACACCATAACAAAAAATGACCCATGTTTTTAAGTTTTACCCTACCTAGCCCATATTGTACATATTTTGAAAGCATTAGCAAATTCAAAATTTATATTCTTACAACCATTGCTTCTAAAAGCTATGGAGTTAAATATGTGTTCTCACAACCATTGCTTTCACTCTCTATTCTTCTCACATCTTACATATGCTTCAAGGGGCTGTGTATTTTCTGCTTCTACCCCTGTTTGCAATGTCAGAAAATTGAAGAGTAGAAGTCCACCATTGAAGGCCATTCAAAGCTTTGCTTTCGAAAATAGGATTTTTTGAGTTTGTTAGTTGTTTGGATTGGGTGTTGTTCCAATTGATTGAGAATATCAAAAGGAGTTCAAAATTTAAATTTGAAGGGATTTAGAGTAGATTTGAGCAAGACTTGAGTTAAATTTCAGAAAAGACGCAAGGTAGAAGACGAAGTTAGTTTTTTTGTATAATTATGTATAATCTTGTTTAATAGTGTATATGCGTGTATAAAATAGCAATGAGTACCACTGAAGCATGCCTGACAGCTTTTACAGCATGCCTGACAGCTTTTACAGCATGCCTGGCAGCACCTTTTCTTTGTCTTTCTTTGTAATTTAGGCCAACTAGTGGCTGGAAATTATAAATAGATGTATAAGGCCTTCATCAAAGGCATCTCATTACTTGTAAATTTCCCTTTTATCTTCAATATAATCAGAAAATTGGCCTTGGCCTCCAAAACCTTTTGTGTGCCTTCCTTCATTTTCTTTCCAGCTTTGTGTGTAAGAAGTGTTTGCCATTGTTAGCACGTTTTTGTGCTGATTCCTGACCTGGACTGAAACTAGGCAGTAGCGTTTTAGCTAGCTAGTTGTCCTCACGGTGCTTGTTGAAATTAGCCCCGTGACAATTGGTATCAGAGCTTTGGCAACAAAACATGGCAAACGACAGAGAGGATGCTGGTCTTGGCAACAATCGTGGCAGAGACGAGTCACCAACAAAAAGGCAGAAGCCGAAGAATAGGGGAACCATCAAAGTTCGAGATCCCGCCCTAGGCACAACATGTGAGGGTGCGGTTCATGAGCCACCCCCACAAGAGGTTTGCCATGGCAGGGAAGGAGATGTGTCTGTTCCAGGCCATCTAGACATAGATCCAACCGAGGCTGGTTTAGCTGCCCTAAACCAGCGTATTGAAATTGTTGAAGGCAACTTCGCTTCGCTTGAGTCCACTGCCTTAGAGGAGATTGGGGACGTCAAGGAAGCCGTAGATATGCTGACCGAGGAGCACAGGGACGGTCTAACCAACCTGGAGCTCAAGCTGACCGAGGCTGTTTCAGCGTTGCAGGGAGAGATCGAGGCTCTCAAGCAACAACTAGAGACAGCTAGACTTGTCGGTGGCGCTGGTCAGGTGCTGGTTCGTGAAACCAAGATCGAGGGCCCTAAACCCAAAGAGTTTAGGGGCGAAAGAAATGCTCAAGACGTTGAGAACTTCATTTGGAAGATGGAGAACTACTTTGAGCACTTAAACCTTGTTGATGAGGCTGCCAAGATCCGTGCAGCAACCATGTACTTAGCCGACACCGCCATGCTTTGGTGGCGAAGAAAGAAAGCTGATATAGAGAAGGGCACTTGTTCCATCCGGGACTGGGAGCAGTTCAAGTTCGAACTTAAGCGGCAGTTTTACCCCTAAAACGTCGTCAATGAGGCTCGTCGGAAGTTGAGGGAGCTCAAACAAACAACTTCCATTCGTGAGTATGTGAAGGAATTCACCAAGCTAATTTTGCAGATTCCCAACATGTCCAGCGATGACTCGCTATTCTACTTCATGGATGGCCTTCAAAATTGGGCCAAGCAAGAGTTGCAACGACGTCAAGTCAAAGACGTCGATGAAGCCATAGCCGTTGCTGAGTCCTTAACAGATTATAGGACGGAAGCCACAAAAGCCAAAGACACCAGGAGCAAGCTTACCAAGCCGGGAGGAGATCTGGCCTACAAAGGCAAGCAAGTTGCTGCTGCCAACACGGGTCGTGATTTCAAAAGAGAAGAACACCGTTCTCACTGGCGGGACAGGTACAATGAGAAGAAGAAGGCAAACTGTCCTCGCAATGGCTGCTATCTTTGCAAGGACCCCAACCATCAATACAAAGATTGTCCATCTTTAGGCAAGCTTGGTGCTTTGATCGCTGCTGAACGGAGGCAAACGGAAGGGGCAAAAAGGAGAAGTTCCCGTGAAAACGGAAAAAGACCTCCCCCTTTACCCCCGATTCACCGCTTGGACCTAAAAACAATCTACTAAAGGCCTGAGTTATATAGCTGACTGCGAGAAGGAAGGTTCAAGCTATGGCTGCCCCATGTGATCTTCTACATCCTGGGTCTTCCCGTTCCGTCATCTGGCTTATGTTCTTCATGTAGCATTCAGACCGAATGACTCTATGAATTTACGTCGTACTATAATAGGCATTTGCGAGTGTTTGGATGCTGTTTTGTTCATATTCCTGCGCAGTTAAGAGCAAAATTGTCCCCAAGGCGACCACTTGTGTCTTTCTTGGATATGCTCAGTCCGGGTATATATATGCTATGACGTGAAATCCAAGAGAGTCGATGTATCCTTAATGCTCTCTTTAATAGGGTCGCCTCATATTTTCCTTAACCTAATTAATCAGCCCCGGGGGAGAATGATGATGGAGATGTATTGCGGCCTTCTCCTGTTCATCAACTCGAACCTCATTCTTCTGCAGTTGATGTTACGGATTAGCCTCACTCTTCAGGCCAGCAGCTTTTGCTCAGCATTAAGGCGAACCGTATGGCGGCTGGAAAGAAAGACGACCTCACCTGCTCTGGTGTCAGTGAGAGCTATTTGAGTATCCCCGTTGACCTTCTTTTGTAGATAGAATCTTCAATGAGTGGAAACAAGCAACCCGAGGGAAATTGCCTCAACAAAACAAGTTTTTATTTCCAGAAAGATCCTTTGATGGGCATAAAGAAATCGTCTTGGTAGCAACCACCAAACCAAGAGAACAAGGGTTAGCTCCGCGGCCCTCGGGTCCAGACCCACAAATGAATAGGAAGCGAGGCGAGGGTCCTTCATTAAAGGGGGGAAAAGAGGGGTGGGGCTTTGTTCCGGGGGGGCCGCCGGGGTTGGATTCACCGAAGTGGACGATAGGCAAGAGTGCTGATAACATATCCATCGCCCTTCCTCGGTCCGTCCCCATAGCAAGCTTCCTATTGGCTTCTCACCCCGGACTGAGACTCGCTCTTCTCGTCCAGAAGAATAGTTGTCTTCCTGGTTAACTAGTCATTGGTCTTTGGCACCAAAGAAAGTCCGACAGCGTTGCTTCGTTCTGCGGCGGTTTCAAGCTAGCTTCTTCCCGTCGCATCCGTCTTCAGGACGATATAGCCATAAAGATGCACGTCTTAGTGGGGAAAAGATTTTGCCCCCGGTGTAGCTGCCTAAGAGAAGAGTTTAATAAAGCGGAGAGGGATTTTCCGACAACAAAAAAGCTTTTCTCCCCAACCGAGGTGATAGACCACCTTATGGCCGGGTGAGAAGTTCCTTTCCCTTTTCTAAAATGCCTGAACAGGGGTTCTTTCGTAATTAGGTTGTTTTCCGAACCTTGTTTGTTACTGAGCTGGGTAACTCAAACCCGCCGATGCACCTGATACGACTAAAAAGAGAGCAATGGTCCGAAACCCCAAGCAATTGACCAGGAGAGGATCATCGGGAATGGACTAGAGAAGCAACTAGAGTTGACTTTTTTGTTAGACCGACACTCAAGACCCAGTTGCTTTCTAAACTTTCAGCTTTGGATGGTACACCTCCCTCTGATCCTCAGGCCTATCGGAGTACTGTTGGTGCTCTCCAATATATCACTTCCAAAAAGGTCCGCTCTCGGCCATTCCACACGCTGCCTAGCAGAGACGTGGTTATCTGAAGTGGAATTGTGGATCCTCCCGACCATAAAAAAGGAGTTGATAGAGGGAGGAAATCTGCTCTCGAGTGCCGAACCTGCTGTGCCCCATTGACTAAGAAGGGGGCGGACACAGCAGCTACATGGACCCCTTCCTTTCTGTTGTTGCCAGCGCTTTCCCGGGCCGACTATTTGTGAAAGCGGGCTTATTGCCCCATGTCTTACCTATAAAAAAGGATTTTTTGGGGAATCTGCTCCCATGCTACAAACAGTCAAATCTGAACTGAACCCTGTCGCTCTTCTGTCCTTGAAGGTTTTCAGTGCCAGTAAGGAAAATGACCTTCACGTTTGCGTCGCCCTTTAGAGAAATAATTACCTTTAGAGTCTACCCTAATGAAACCTAAAATCTCACTCCCTCGCTTTCTCCTTCTGATAGACTAGCTTGCGCATCTTCTCTTTGGCACTCATTCGACAGACGGAAAGTCTCTTAGGCGGTCTGAGGATACCAGCTTCGCGGGAACCCTAGTCTTTCTTATTATCATTACTTGGCTGACTGTTACGTATTATTTCCATTGTTTAGTCTCCAAAGCGAGCTTCGATAAGAATAGGGATTTGAAATGATACAAATTCCTCTTCATTCTGTTGTGCTCAGCTGGTGAACCTGCTGCTCCGGAGAGGCGTGATGTGGCTCAACTTGGCCACATGATGCTTGGAGCTTTGCTGACAAAGGAGCCTGCTAAGCAGGTTATTCAAGACAAGCCTAACCTTGCTCAAATGGGTCAGAATTTACTTGGTGCTGTGATGGGCAAGGAGCCCAGATTGAAGGAGAAAGGGTCCTTGTTCGTCGATGCTAAGCTGAATGGACAGTCCGTCCGCATCACGGTGGACACCGGGGCAACCCACAACTTTGTGACTGAAGCAAAGGCTAAATCACCTGGCCTTGTGTTTAGTCCTAACAATTCTTTGCTGAAGACAGTCAACGCCAATCTCCCCAACGTCAACGGAGTTGCTCGCAATGTGCAGCTCAACTTAGGTGCCTGACAGGGGTGCATTAACTTCTTCGTTGCACCCCATGGACGTATTTGATATTGTTCTTGGTCTGGACTACTGGGATGAAGTCATGGCTTCCATTTCTCCTGGTCTTAACCAGATTTACATTTGGGATCCGAGGGGTCCTTGTGTGGTACCAACTGTTCGTGTGCCGCAAGCCGTGGGTCAATTGTCCGCGATACAGATTGTGAAGGGCTTCAAGAGAGGAGAAGCCACATTTTTAGCTGCTGTTTCAGAGATTGAAGAGGACAAGGTTGATGAAGCCTTGCCCCCTTGTGTGCAGCAAGTTCTTGAGGTGAACAAGGATAATAGGCACATTATTGAGACTGCTCGCACACTTCTCATTGAATCTCATGTTCCGCTGCGTTTTTGGGGCGATGCAGTTCTCACAGCTTGTTATTTAGTTAATCGGATGCCTTCCTCTCCCATCCAGAATCAGATACCGTATGCAGTATTTTTTTCCCCAATCACCCGTATACTCTGTTCCCCCTCGTGTTTTTGGGAGCACTTGTTTCGTTCATAACCTAGCCCCTGGGAAAGATAAGTTAGCTCCTCGTGCTCTCAAGTGTGTCTTCCTTGGTTATTCTCGTGTTCAGAAGGGATATCGTTGTTACTCACTTGATCTTCGTAGGTACTTTATGTCCTCTGACGTCACATTTTTGAGTCTAAACCTTTCTTTACCTCTTCTGACCTTTCTGACCCCCTTGATATATCTGAGGTCTTACCTATACCGACCTTTAAGGAGTCTACTATAGCTCCTCCTTCACCTTCCGCCACAGAAGTCTTACCCGAGTCTCCTATAGCTCCTCCTTCACCTTCCGCTATAGAAGTCTTATCCATTCCAGCCTTTAGGAGTCTAGTGTGGCTCCTCCTAGACTCCCTGCCACAGGAGCACCACTTTTGACATATATCGTCGTCCGCGCCCAGCATCAGGTCCAGCTGATTCACGTCCTGCACCTGACCCTGCTAATACTGCGGACTTGTCTCCTCTTAATCAACCGATTGCACTTCGGAAAGGTATACGGGCCACCCTTAATCCTAATCCCCATTATGTCGGTTTGAGTTATCATCGTTTGTCATCACCCTATTATGCTTTTCTATGTTCTTTGTCCTCTGTTTCCATCCCTAAGTCTACAGGTGAAGCACTGTCTCATCCCGGATGGCGACAGGCTATGATTGACGAGATGTCTGCTTTACATACGAGTGGTACTTGGGAGCTTGTTCCTCTTCCTTCAGGTAAATCGACTGTTGGTTGTCGTTGGGTGTATGCAGTCAAAGTTGGTCCAGGTTGATCGACTTAAGGCTCGTCTTGGTGCCAAAGGATATACTCAGATATTTGGACTCGATTACAGTGATACCTTTTCTCCCGTGGCTAAAATTGCATCAGTCCGCCTTTTTCTATCCATGGCTGCTGTTTGCCATTGGCCTCTCTATCAGTTGGACATTAAGAATGCTTTTCTTCACGGTGACCTTGAGGATGAGGTTTATATGGAGCAACCACCTGGTTTTGTTGCTCAGGGGGGAGTCTAGTGGCCTTGTATGTTGGTTGCGCCGGTCCCTCTATGGTCTAAAGCAGTCTCCTTGAGCCTGGTTTGGTAAGTTCAGCACAGTTATTCAGGAGTTTGGCATGACTCGTAGTGAAGCTGATCACTCTGTATTTTATCGACATTCTACTTCAAATCTCTGTATTTATCTGGTCGTTTATGTTGACGATATTGTTATTACCGGCAATGATCAGGATGGTATTAGTAAGTTGAAGCAACATCTCTTTCAGCACTTTCAGACTAAGGATCTGGGCAGATTAAAATATTTTCTAGGTATTGAGGTCGCTCAGTCTAGCTCAGGTATTATGATCTCACAACGGAAGTATGCCTTAGATATTCTTGAGGAGACAGGAATGACAAGTTGTAGACCTGTTGACACTCCGATGGATCCGAATTCTAAATTTCTGCCAGGACAGGGGGAGCCTCTTAGCGATCCCGCAAGATATAGGCGGTTGGTTGGTAAATTAAATTACCTTACAGTGACTAGACCTGACATTTCCTTTTTTGTGAGTGTTGTGAGTCAGTTTATGGATTCTCCGTGTGATAGTCATTGGGATGCAGTTGTTCGCATTCTTCGGTATATAATATCAGCTCCAGGCAAATGTTTATTGTTTGAGGGTCGAGGCCATGAGCAGATCGTTGGATACTCAGATGCTGATTGGGTAGGATCACCTTCTGATAGACGTTCTACGTCTGGATATTGTGTCTTGGTAGGAGGAAATTTGGTGTCCTGGAAGAGCAAGAAACAGAATGTGGTTGCTCGGTCTAGTGCAGAAGCAGAATATCGAGCGATGGCTATGGCGACATGTGAGCTAATTTGGATCAAACAGTTGCTCAAGGAGTTGAAATTTGGTGAGATTAGTCAGATGGGACTTGTGTGTGATAATCAAGCTGCTCTTCATATTGTGTCAAATCCAGTGTTCCATGAGAGAACTAAACACATTGAGATTGACTGTCACTTTGTTAGAGAAAAGATACTCTCGGGAGATATTGCTACAAAGTTTGTGAAGTCGAATAATCAGCTTGCAGATATTTTCACCAAGTCCCTCACTGGTCCTCGTATTAACTACATATGTAACAAGCTCGGTACATATGATTTATATGCACCAGCTTGAGGGGGAGTGTTAGAATAGTCATGTAAATAGGAGTAAATAAATAACCCTAATCCAATATATATTAGGAGTAGGACATGTTATGTGTGTATATATATAGGGCTCATTGTAACATATGTCAATACATCAATAATATATTTTCTCCCGTGCTTTCTCACAGATGTTATGCCCGAAGAACTTCCCAAATGTTTGCCACCACGTAGGGAAGTTGATCATCAAATAGAGCTGATTCAGGGAGCAAAGTCACCCGCCATGGGTCCGTATCGCATGGCGCCTCCAGAATTGGAGGAATTGAGGAAGCAACTGAAGGAGCTGCTTGAAGCGGGACATGTTAGACCGTCAAAGGCACCATTTGGAGCACCAGTCTTGTTCCAAAAGAAGCAAGGTGGGTCATTACGATTGTGCATAGACTATCGTGCTCTCAACAAAGTCACGGTGAAAGAACAAATATCCAATCCCTTTGATAGCAGATTTGTTTGATCGTCTTGGCCAAGCCAAGGTGTTTAGCAAGATGGATTTGGGGAAAGGATACTATCAAGTTCGCATAGCCGAAGGAGATGAACCAAGACGACTTGTGTAACACGTTATGGAGCTTTTGAATGGTTGGTGATGCCGTTTGGTTTAACCAACGCCCCCGCAACTTTCTGCACGTTGATGAACAAGCTGTTCCATCCCTTTTTGGATCAGTTTGCGGTCATCTACCACATCTATCTAGATGACATTGTGATTTATAGCAGATGCGGTCATCGACCACCGCCATGATTGTGCCGAAGCCTTCCGAGTTTGGCAAACACGTAATGAAATCCATTGTGACGTTGTCCCATGGTTTTTCTGCCACGGGTAAAGGCTCAAGCAAACCTCCCGGTACCTTGTGTTCAACTTTGTCTTGTTGGCACACAAGACACGTTCGGACGTAAACTTCAATATCATCCCTCATATGCGCCAATAATATGATGACTCCAATAACGCCAAAGTGCGCTTTTGGCCTGGATGTCCTGCCCAAACTGTGTCGTGCCCCTCTTTGATTAATGTGCGCTTAAGGTTGCCCCACTTAGGCACAAAAATACGCCTGCCGGTGGTGTACAGAAGTCCATCTTCCACCCAAAACTTCTTTGTCTTGCCTTGACTGGCCAAGTCAAGAAGCTGCTTCGCCACCGGATCATGCTGCATCCCTTGCTTGATTGCATCAAGAATATCACTGTTGGTCATGCTAACAATTGGCGCCAGCACGGCCTTCCGGCTCAACGCGTCGGCAACAACATTGGCTTTCGCCGATTTGTACTCCAAGGAATAATCAAACTCCGCCAAGAAGTCCTGCCACCTTGCTTGCTTAGGTGACAACTTCTTTTGAGACTGGAAATAACTTGTCGCCACGTTATCCGTTTTGACAATAAAATGAGCTCCCAGCAAATAATGACGCCAAGTCCTTAGACAATGAACCACTGTCGTCATTTCTTTCTCTTGGACAGTTTAATGATGCTCAGCATCATTCAATTTACTGCTCTCAAAGGCTATTGGATGGCCCTCTTGCATTAGGACGCTACCAATAGCAAAATCAGATGCGTCCGTATGGACCTCAAAGACTTTGGAAAAGTCGGGCAAAGCTGAAACAGGCTCCTCCTTAATTGCTGATTTGAGACTCAAATGCGCCTTGACAAAAATCAGTCCACTCCCAAGAATGATCCTTCTTCAGCAAATCTGTGAGCGGAGCCGCAATTGCTGAATAGCCAAGAATGAATCGCCTGTAATAATTGGCAAGGCCAAGAAAGGACCGCAACTCGGTTACCTTCGTTGGGGCCTCCCAATCTCTGATCACCGCAACCTTTTTGCTATCCATACGAATCTGTCCCTGACTGATTGTATGCCCCAAAAATTGCACTTGAGGCTGGGCAAAAGAACACTTTTCCCTCTTCACGAACAAATCATTTTCCCTTAGAACTTGGAAAACTTTACGGAGGTGCTCAAGATGCTCCTCCATGCAGCTGCTATAAATCACAATGTCAAGATAGATGACCACAAATTGATCCAAAACGGGATGGAACAACTTGTGCATCAACGTGCTGAAAGTTGCGGGGGCGTCTGTTAAAACAAACGGCATCACCAACCATTCAAAAGCTCCATAACGTGTTACACAAGTCGTCTTTGGTTCATCTCCTTCGGCTATGCGAACTTGATAGTATCCTTTCCCCAAATCCATCTTGCTAAACACCTTGGCTTGGCCAAGACGATCAAACAAATCTGCTGTCAAAGGGATTGGATATTTGTTCTTCACCGTGACTTTGTTGAGAGCACGATAGTCTATGCACAATCGTAATGACCCATCTTGCTTCTTTTGGAACAAGACTGGTGCTCCAAATGGTGCCTTTGACGGTCTAACATGTCTCGCTTCAAGCAGCTCCTTCAGTTGCTTCCTCAATTCCTCCAATTCTGGAGGTGCCATGCGATACGGACCCATGGCGGGTGGCTTTGCTCCCGAAATCAGCTCTATTTGATAATCAACTTCCCTACGTGGTGTCAAACATTTGGGAAGTTCTTCGGGCATAACATCCTTGTTCTCCTCAAGAACTTGCTGCACACAAGGGAGCAAGGCTTCATCAACCTTGTCCTCTTCAATCTCTGAAACAGCAGCTAAAAATGTGGCTTCTCCTCTCTTGAAGCCCTTCACAATCTGCATCGCGGACAATTGACCCACGGCTTGCGGCACACGAACAGTTGGTACCACACAAGGACCCCTCGGACCCCAACTGTAAATCTGGTTGAAACCAGGAGAAATGATACCCATGACTTCATCCCAGTAGTCCAGACCAAGAACAATATCAAATACGTCCATGGGTGCAACGAAGAAGTTAATGCACCCCTGCCAGGCACCTAAGTTGAGCTGCACATTGCGAGCAACTCCGTTGACGTTGGTGAGATTGGCGTTGACTGTCTTCAGCAAAGAATTGCTAGGACTAAACACAAGGCCAAGTGATTTAGCCTTTGCTCCAGTCACAAAGTTGTGGGTTGCCCCGGTGTCCACCATGATGCGGACGGACTGTCCATTCAGCTTAGCATCGACGAACAGGGACCCTTTCTCCTTCAATCTGGGCTCCTTGCCCATCACAGCACCAAGTAAATTCTGACCCATTTGAGCAAGGTTAGGCTTGTCTTGAATAACCTGCTTTAAGGCAGGCTCCTTTGTCAGCAAAGCTCCAAGCATCATGTGGCCAAGATGAGCCACATCACGCTTCTCCGGAGCAGCAGGTTCACCAGCATGGGCAACACCTTGTGCAAGCCCCTTCCGTTTGCCTCTGTTCAGCAGCGATCAAGGCACCAAGCTTGCCTAAAGATGGACAATCTTTGTATTGATGGCTGGGGTCCTTGCAAAGATAGCAGCCATTGCGAGGACCGTTTGCCTTCTTCTTCTCATTGTACCTGTCCCGCCAGTGAGAACGGTGTTCTTCTCTTTTGAAATCACGACCCGTGTTGGCAGCAGCAACTTGCTTGCCTTTGTAGGCCTGATCTCCTCCCGGCTTGGTAAGCTTGTTCCTGGTGTCTTTGGCTTTTGTGGCTTCCGTCCTATAATCTGTTAAGGACTCAACAACGGCTATGGCTTCATCGACGTCTTTGACTTGACGTCGCTGCAACTCTTGCTTGGCCCAATTTTGAAGGCCATCCATGAAGTAGAATAGCAAGTCATCGCTGGACATGTTGGGAATCTGCAAAATTAGCTTGGTGAATTCCTTCACATACTCACGAATGGAAGTTGTTTGTTTGAGCTCCCTCAACTTTCGACGAGCCTCATTGACGACGTTTTGGGGGTAAAACTGCCGCCTAAGCTCAAACGTGAACAGCTCCCAGTCCCGGATGGAACAAATGCCCTTCTCTATATCAGCTTTCTTTCTTCGCCACTAAAGCATGGAGGTGTCGGCTAAGTACATGGTTGCTGCCCGGATCTTGGCAGCCTCATCAACAAGGTTTAAGTGCTCAAAGTAGTCCTCCATCTTCCAAATGAAGTTCTCAACGTCTTGAGCATTTCTTTCGCTCCTAAACTCTTTGGGTTTAGGGCCCTCGATCTTGGTTTCACGAACCAGCACCTGACCAGCGCCACCGACAAGTCTAGCTGTCTCTAGTTGTTGCTTGAGAGCCTCGATCTCTCCCTGCGACGCTGAAACAGCCTCGGTCAGCTTGAGCTCCAGGTTGGTTAGACCGTCCCTGTGCTCCTCGGTCAGCATATCTATGGCTTCCTTGACGTCCCCAATCTCCTCTAAGGCAGTGGACTCAAGCGAAGCGAAGTTGCCTTCAACAATTTCAATACGCTGGTTTAGGGCAGCTAAACCAGCCTCGGTTGGATCTATGTCTAGATGGCCTGGAACAGACACATCTCCTTCCCTGCCATGGCAAACCTCTTGTGGGGGTGGCTCATGAACCGCACCCTCACATGTTGTGCCTAGGGCATGATCTCGAACTTTGCTGGTTCCCCTATTCTACGGCTTCTGCCTTTTTTTTGGTGATTCGTCTCTGCCACGATTGTTGCCAAGACCAGCATCCTCTCCGTCGTTTGCCATGTTCTGTTGCCAAAGCTCTGATACCAATTGTCACGGGGCTAATTTCGACAAGCACCGTGAGGACAACTAGCTAGCTAAAACGCTACTGCTTAGTTTCGGTCCAAGTCCGGAATCAGCACAAAAACGTGCTAACAATGGCAAACACTTCTTACACACAAAGCTAGAAAGAAAATGAAGGAAGGCACACAAAAGGTTTTGGAGGCCAAGGCCAATTTTCTGATTATATTGAAGATAAAGGGAAATTTACAAGTAATGAGATGCCTTTGATGAAGGCCTTATACATCTATTTATAATGTCCAGCCACTAGTTGGCCTAAATTACAAAGAAAGACAAAGAAAAGGTGCTGCCAAGCATGCTGTAAAAGCTGTCAGGCTGTCAGGCAAGCTATAAAAGCTGTCAGGCATGCTTCAGTGGTACTCATTGCTGTTTTTTTGAACTTGTTCAGCCATGGCAGATTTGAATTTTTGGCAGCTAAGGCGGGAAAGCTCGGGATGAATCAGGCGGGTCGCATGTTTATACACTCATATACACCTTTATACAAACGTCTGTAGACGACTTCTTCCACGATTTTAAGTTACAATTCTTGTTCAAAATCAGTCCAAATCTCCATTTAATGACTTCAAATTTTATATACAACCTCCTATACTATTTCTAACAAGTCTAAATAACACTCACTCTAAAATTCTCACAAAATCAAATTCGAAATTTAAACCCACATATTTATGCTTGTTAAAAATCTAATTTTCACCGCCCAAATGGATTTGGTTTGTTGATCTAATATTTGAGTCACAATTTCTAATTAAAAAATGAGAAATTTTCATAAAGTACTATCTTTTAGTAGTAATTAGCCATCTATAGATACCATTTGCTATATTACGGATTATAGATACCTTTTATGTGTTTATAAGATGTATTTGATGTATTTAAGTTATTGTATTCATGAATACAGTAGCAAAAATAGGCGTGAATCAGGGAAGTCCAGCTAATCAGTTGTTGTATTCGAGTGTATTCGACTGTATTCATGGAGTAAACACATGGGATTACAGCTGGACAGATTATTGTATTCGACTGTATTCACGGCGTAAAATAAGGGATTACATTGTTTTTAAAACGGAAAGTAAATCAATTAACATAATGGACTCCTAATATAACTCAACAAACTCAATTATAACACACAAAATTTGTATTTTCAGTTATAAAAAAGATTCTCAACCGAAAAATATCCCAAAAACATAGCAATCTTCTGAGAAATTATATAATACATCTGAATACATAAATTATATTAATTAAAAAAAATATATGAATACATTCATGGCATATAGCGAGACAGTGAATACAATGAAATACATAGAATACAGCGGGATACATTGAAATACAATGAGAAAAAAGATAGTGAATACAATGAAATACATGGAATACAACGAGATACATTGAATTACAATGAAAAAAAAGACAATGAATACAATGAAATACATGAAAATACAGCGTGGTACGTTGAAAATACACTGAAATATATACAGAAAATCAAGTTGCTCAGCCCCAAAATCCGTCGTCTTTGTTCAAGAACAAACCCTAATTTCCGGCAATTAGCAATATACTCATTGTACACAACAGTCGCAGCCACACGACTGAAGCGGTGGCTACGCTTCATGTGTTCGAGAAATAAGCTCTCAAATCCGAATAGCCACCGACGATATGATTTGGGTTTTGACCGAAAATTTCCATTTGACGCTTATGAGATTCACTCATACAGTGGCACTTGAATCCGTTTTCGTCTCGACATTGCTTCTGACACATTGGCAGTACCATCATAGCTTGCATAAGCCCTTAGCTTTAATTCAATTGGCAACTGCTTTTGGGCTTAAAGAAATCGTATCAAACTAAAATCTATATCAATGGTTATTGTTTCAGAAACAAACTAAAATCTTTATCAAAATTAGAGAAACAAAATAATGATATCAAAATCTAAGAATTAAACTTACCCTAAGCACTTGTATCGGCTCTAAAACAGTGATTTTAGAGAGAAAAGAAATGGAGAGTGATAATGGCGGAGACCTAGAGAATTTGGGTGGGAGAAGAGGTATGAATCGTGAGTTTGTGGGAGAAGAGAGTAAAGTGTATGCAAAAAGAGAGAGAGAACGTGGTTAGAGCAGATATACGGTGATTATGTGAGAGAAAAGACTAAAAAGGAGAGAGAAAAATATTATCTAGCATATATGGTGCCTTAAATGTAGGATGTAACTATAATTAGATATTTTGCTATAAAGGATAAAAGGTATCTATAGGATGTAATATTTTAAAATGGTATTTATTTAAAATAAATAGGGTACTAAGGTTTTCTATAGGGTGTAAAATTTCCTTAAAAAATTAACTTAAAAGCTTGAGTAATCTTTTTTAAAAATTAAATAGTAATTTCGAGAATCTATTGGAGTTAAATGTTGAGTATTAGCCTATTATGTTTGGGCTAGTTAGTTGTAAATTGAAATATGTTCGCTATAAAATTGAAAAGTAGGGAGCTCAATTGTTCTTATGTGAAATTTTTCCTTTAAGAATGGCGCTATTTACCGTAAAGTTTGTGTGCATCTGCTTCAGAAGTTGCACTATTAACTGTGCTTTTACATGAACATGCCATCTATTCGTTTCTAGCATATAGTTTCTTACTTTAGGAGCTGTCTCTATTAGTTTGTAAATGGTTGTCTGATTTATTTTCAGTGCAAATCTAGGAAGATCAGATGCCACGGGGCGCGAGAAACCGAAACTTGCTCATTGCAAAGACGAATCTGTATTTGTTGCAGTCTTGATTATTGTGATATTAACTGGTGCTGTTACTTATTTGAAGTTGTGCTGCGTCTACGGTTCTCTGCATTCTTATTCAATTCTGGCCATCTGGACGCAAAATGATTGTTTTTTTTCCTTTCCCGTGCTTGGTAACATACATATAATTATGAAAGGGGGAAGCCTGTACCTAATTCAATAACCTATCTAATATCATGTGATTGCATGTGTGGCAATTAAACTGTAACCGTGGTGCTTAGATCATTTTTAGTTTCTACGTGTTCCTTCTCAGCTAATTTTAGAATGCCATTTTTTTTTGTTTCCCCTTCCAAATTTGGTTTTTGACGTTTTTTTTTACGGTTCTCTCTATTACAAGAAGTTTATCGTCGCCTCCATTGTTGTTGAAAATTCTTCTTTATTTTTTCAAATATACAGCCTGAATGAAACGTACCCTGGCAACAGGAGGAGCAATATTATATACTTTATAGAAATAGTTTGAGCTAGTAATTCTTCACAATAATTATTGACTGGTAACTTGAGATTTTTTTTTTGGTAAAAGGTTAGTGTTTACCCTAAAATTCGAGTAACAATTGAATTTATATTATGGTTTTAAAGATATGTGATTTAGTCCAATACCAATTGATAAATAAGGAATTAAATATATATGAATTGAATAATAAAGTAAATCAAATCAGTGTGCAAGCCAAGTCTTGACCTTGAGTTATGGTGGCCTCGAGGTAGGTTAGCAAGAACAATGAAATTATAAGGCGACTCTGACGAATAGTAAGCTCCGTCCTCCCTTACAAGTGAATGAGTTTCCCTTTATATAATAGAGGAGTCCTAAATAAGGTACACATCTAATTATAGTAATCTTATTAGACAATTGTCTAACCGCCAAGTACAAATCTGTTCCGGAATTTACGCTGGGGTCTTTGGGCCGTTGCCGGGATCCCGCTCTTTCTGTTGCTAAACCATAACGGTATTATCTCGAGGTTGGTCATACTCGGCCTTGGTTTTCATCGAGCACTTTGATCTTCAAGTTCAATACTCCGCCATCGGGCTCGAGTCAAGTCCCTTTTGAGCTTTTCCTCAGAGCAACTTCCCGAGCCTATGAAATCAGGTACTCCCGAGCCTACGAAATCAGGCATACCTGATTTTGACCGTATACAGTTAGTGTGTAGGTCGCATTATGCTGCAAAACAACCTAGCCAAAAGTCCTAAACCACTAATAAAACAGTAACAAAAGCTTTGGGGAGAAAAAAAAATGTAACGGGAAGGCTCTAACAGCCAATCCTCGACTCATTTCTCATCGAATTGAATTGCATGGAAGCTAGAAGACTAGTATCGTCGTGTTCAGAGATGAAATACATGATCTAGAGTCAACGTGTTAATATTCAGTATGATATATCTTATTATACGTATATATTTTAATTTTCTTTTCACATAAATACGCATATCGATTTGAAATAATGAATCCAGTAAAACTTACAAGACATGTCCTAAATCTTCCCATGAATTGCAGCGAGCATTGACACCACAATCTGTGGACCATGTCTAGCATAAATCGAGGTAATTAAAGAAATGATCAAATGAAAGATTGATGCATGGAATATTTACATAATTTCACCGATTCTTAAGCAGGGAACTAAGCATAGGAACAAATTTAACCCCCACTGAAAATCATTCAACAGAATGACTACTACTAGAAATCCGGAAAAAAGAGATCACGAAAAGCGACCAAAGTTGGTCGCTTATTGGCCAAAAAGCGACCAAAAAGCGACCAAACACGCCTGGTCGATATTAAGCTGGTCCCTTTACCTTAGGGACCAAAGTTGGTCGCTAATTAGCGACCAACTGGTCTCACAGGTAAAAGGACCAAATTTTCCGGGCAAAGCATATAACGACCAACTTTGGTTGCTCAAATATTTTAATATTATAAATTTTGCGACCAACATTGATCGCAAGATGTAAATAACGTTTTATTTTTACTTATTGTTAATCATATCAAGCGACCAACTTTGGTCGCTACATTAATAATTTTTATAATTTTTTATTTAATTGGCGACCAAAATTGGTCGCAAATGGCAAGAATTAATTTTTTCTAACTTTAAGCGACCAACGTTGGTAGCAAAATACCAGAATTGTTTTTTTAAAATAAAGTAGCGACCAAGACTGGTCGCTATTGCCCAGAAAATTATTTTTTTTAATTGAAAAGCGACCAACTGGAGACCAAAGTTGGTCGCTCTTTTTGGTATATTTTTGGCAGAAACTGCCTGTTTTGGCTGATACACCACCCGCCAGCTTATATCAAATATCCTAAACAGACATTTTATGCCAACAACAACAACAACAACAACACTAAAAAACAACAAAATATAAAGATCAATAGAACTAAAACGGTAAGCTAACAAAACTAAGTTAACATTTATTACAAGCTCATTTGAAAACTAGTTCTATTGTCTAGTTCAAAGTATATAAAGTACTCAAGGAGTGTTCTTTTAGCAACCTCGTTCAAAAGTTGGATTGCCTCGGCCGACTCGTTAGGTGGCTGACTGCGTATGAATTCCCCCACATCAACTGTGAAGCGAACCTATAAGAAAAATTATATTGAATTAATATTTCAAAATTTATATAAAAGTAAATCAAAATACTTAATGAAAAGTAAAAAACTTACATGTATAGTCGAGGCTCGACCCTCGACCCACCTTTCTGAATCAGTCTCTTTCTTCTTCTTTACGATACGAGTTTCATTGAATAGCTCATCTTGCTTCATTGGCATCATTAAGCTGTCCGGTGGCTTTGGTGATTATCCTCGTGGTACTATTACTCGGGATGAACTTGGATACAGAGAATAACTTGGATACAGTAACTGACAGGGTGTGTCTTTTGATCAATTGTTGTTCTCGTTAGCGACAATGATGTTGAGACTGCAATGGCATGTGTTTCAACTAGTGATGGTATAGGCAGGAATTTTAACATTTCCTAAGTAGATAAAAGAAAGATTATAGAGGAATTCTCTACTTCATTTTCCAAGAAGAAAAGAAGTTTAATTGAGAGTGACAAGGGTGATGGTGATGGAATGTTTTCCGTCGGTCATGGCAGTTCCCACAAAACGGGGATCATAAGACTCTATGATGACAAAGATCATAGGAAGTTTTGTTCTCAACTTTCTTCCAAGTCTGATCCGTACAAGCTTAATGGGAAGAATATATCACCAATATCCCACTAAGCTTGTACGGATCAGACTTGGAAGAAAGTTAAGAACAAAACTTCCTATGATCTCTGTCATCATAGAGTCTTATGATCCCCGTTTTATGGGAACGGCCATGACCGACGGAAAATATTCCATCACCATCAACCTTGTCACTCCCAATTAAACTCCTTTTCCTCTTGAAAATTGAAGTATAGAATTCCTCTATTACCTCTTCTTTTATCTACTTAGGAAATGTTAAAATCCTACCTACACCATAACTATTTGAAACACATGTTCTTGCCTTCTCATCATCGTTGTCGCTAATGAGAAGAACAATTAAAGGCATACTCTGCCAGGTACTGTGTCTTAGTTATTCTTGGTGGAAGTCCCATTGCATGTCTAATACTACCATCAACCCCTTCTACAAAATCCTCCCGCAATCTAAAATTCTAATACATAAACCAAAATTTTAATTCATATCCTAAAGGTTCAACTCATATCCAAAAAGATTCAATTTATAATCTAAAATTCCAATTCATAAACTAAAATTCCAATTCATATCCTAAAGGTTCAATTCATATCCTAAAGGTTCAAGTCATATACTAAAGGTTCTAGTCATATCCTAAAGGTTCAAGTCATATCCTAAAGGTTCAATTCATATCCTAAAGGTTCAAGTCATATCCTAAAATTCCAATTCATAAACTAAAATTCGAATTCATATCCTAAAATTCCAATTCATAAACTAAAGTTTCAATTCATATCCTAAAGGTTCAATTCATATCCTAAAGGTTCAAGTCATATCCTAAAGGTTCTAGTCATATCCTAAAATTCCAATTCATATCCTAAAATTTCAAGTCATATCCTAAAATTCCAATTCATAAACTAAAATTCGAATTCATATCCTAAAATTCCAATTCATATCCTAAAATTTAAATTCATAAACTAAAATTCCAATTCATATCCTAAAGGTTCAATTCATATCCTAAAGGTTCAAGTCATATCCTAAAGGTTCTAGTCATATCCTAAAATTCCAATTCATATCCTAAAATTTCAAGTCATATCCTAAAATTCCAATTCATAAACTAAAATTCCAATTCATATCCTAAAGGTTCAAGTCATATCCTAAAGGTTCTAGTCATATCCTAAAGGTTCAAGTCATATTCTAAAATTCCAATTCATATCCTAAAATTTCAAGTCATATCCTAAAATTCCAATTCATAAACTAAAATTTCAATTCATATCCTAAAGGTTCAAGTCACATCCTAAAGGTTCTAGTCATATCCTAAAGGTTCAAGTCATATCCTAAAATTCCAATTCATA